>NW_027041326.1:42500-221382 GCF_037179485.1 Ochlerotatus camptorhynchus
AATTTCATTCATTTTTTATGCGATTGAAATTCTGACCAGAATTTCAGTAGAATGTGTTGCAGACTTTAATTTGCGCATGTTCGCAAGGCGTATTTTAAATCCCTTGTTGCCGATGCCAAGAAAATTAAAATAAACTCTTTCGCAATAATTTACTGTTTGTCAATGATGACAGAACCTCTACTATTTCCAACCATCTGCAGAGCTCTGGCTGGAAAACTTTTCGTTACAAGATTCCATCCTAGACTGTCTGGCTGTGAATGACGATGGAAGTGATTTGGCAGGCGTTTCTAAGAACACTGCCTTTCTCCTCCCCGCATTCTGGCGTCACTCCGAGCACTGACCAACTCGGTAAAGTGGTGGGAAGTCTGCTAATGATGGCCTGGTGTGTTGTTGCCGATGTTAAGAAAATTAAAATAAAATCTTCCATAACAATTTTCTGCTTTCAGGTGGCTGGAGCACTCTTACGGAAGCCTTGGTTGCAAAGTTTATTGCGGGGAGCCTTTCCTCCGGTCAATTTGTGTGTGATCTGTTTCTTGGAAGCTATTACGTTGGTGAGATATGTGTGTTGAGATGGTACATTATTCACGCTGCGAACACGTCCAATGTTCGAATGGAAATGCGACTTCGGCTTGTTTCGATTGGTATCAACTTTTTCTATGAAAGTGTTTTCGTGCGCACGGGGACTGGATCGATTTTGGACACACTTTACCAAATATGTTCTTGGATTACACTAAACATAAAACACTTAGCTTCACAAAAAACTGATTTATTGCGGACAAGGACGAGTTTATTCCCCGGCGGTATGATGATAACTGATTTTATTCTTCTACCTACATTCAGCTGGCTGATGAGAGACTCTCAATAGCCCATATCTCTAATCTCTTATCAACTGATCGAAACAGATATACAAATGGAATGTGATGAACAAAGATAACTACAGCTATACACTTGTGGATCATGTTTGCTCTCCCTACTAACCCTCCCATAACCAGATAATGATGTTCGTAATTGGAAGGTTGATTGATTATAGCTATGTTTGACATTTTTAAATTTTCAATGATATATTGTTTAAAAAAATCAATAAATATTTCTGATTGTTTGGGATAAAAATCTCGGAAGTACAGAAATAAATGGCTGAGTTATAAAAGTTCAAAACCTAACCATATTGAAAACAAAGACTTATTACTACGTAAAAAATGTACAATTAAATAAATTAAACTTATGTTATGATGTAATTTGTAAAGCTATCAAAAATGCTATCTTCAATTAATCAATCTTAACCTTTTACAATACATCAAATGCCTTTCATGACACCAGGACGCTCGTGTTGTTTAAAAGTAGTGGATATTGTTTAAATCCTTTTTTTATTAGTGAACCTTTCAGTCATAGGCTGGTTCGTCTCTTAGAGGCTCCGGAAGTGAGCTTACATCAGGGAGTAAGGCACCATGGCTGAATAAATCACAATATGTTATAATATTTTCATTTTATAGACTTAGACCTAAAAATAAAAGAATCCGGAGAACCAATGATGTTCAACATGCAAGGCTCGTCGTCAAGTTTCAGTACAAGAAGTTTGCTCATTGTAGACGAAATACGCTTGTCTGTCAAGGTAGTGAAATTAAATGGAAATTAGCAATACTTTTTTGTTTCTTTATGAAAATCTCTAGCTTTTACTTGGATTAGTTTTTGAAAAAGTTTAAGTATTTTCGTTGATATTTTGAATTTTTTGATGATAATTTCAAATATTTCAAAGTTGTATTGCCTTTTGGTTTACATTTATTTTGTGCATGCTTTTCTATTCATTCCAATCGACAGAAATGTCCAAAACATTTTGAAAGCGTTTTTATAACGCTCAAAACTTCTCAGGTGAGTGTGACTATTGTCAGCAGCCTATTTTTCTTCGGCAATGTTTACATTTACCCTACGTATTAACCAGCTGTTATTGACAACTCTAAATCTGCTGGATTTTGTATTGCGTATATTTCATTAAAAAAAATCTGGGAAAAAAGGATTGCTAAGTGGTAAAAACAATTCAAATACTGTAATTTTCTAGACAAAAACAACAAACTAAGACATTAATTACGGTTGTGCATCTATGTCTTCCATCTTTTTCTTTTTTGCAATTCAAGCTTATTGCTGATCGCCTATTGGCTTATTGAGTGCTCTCTACTTAGTGTTCTAGATGCATTTCCACAGTTATTAATTAATAAATTTCGATTCCTGTACAATTCTTGCATTAGTATAATTGTATGGAAAGCACAATCATACTCTAAGCCCAGGGAAGTCAAGAAGTTTTCCAACCCGAAAAATTCCTAGACCGGATCGAGAATCGAACCCAGCCACCAAAAGCATGGTCTTGCGTTGTAGCTGCACCTTTTCTGACTGAGCTAAGGGCGGATCGTGTCTTTCTACTAGGATAATAAAAAAACACCCTCCAACACATCCTACGATGCAATCATGACAACGCTACCCTGCCCCAGCAATTGCCCTAGCAACACACTTGTCACTCAGTAGTTGTGGTTACTTGAATGTAACTTGTTTTATTTAAGTGTGTTGCTTGGGTGGATATCACTCTCCACACGAACGATGAGAGCATCTCAAAATTGCGTCAAAATCAACTCAAAATAGCAAAAAGTGGGGTTACTCAGTGAGTGCATAAAATTTTCCTCGAAATCGATGAAAATTATTATTATTATTTAACTTTATTAGGGAGGCTTTCAGCCTTGGGCTGGTTCGCCTCCATCGATGAAAATTTTTACACTCATTTTAAGTCGTCAAGTCAATTTGCTCATCGACTCATACATTTTTCGTATGAGGGTTTTCACCTCGAGATGACTCGAGATACCACGAAGGGTGCGATATTCTTTGGACCGAAATTCATTAGAGCAAATGGTTCAATTTTGAAAAGAGAAAGATTGAACTTAGAATTTTTTGAGAGCTCCTGGACTTGACGTTGTTTGATCAAAAATATGAAGAGCCATAACAAGTTTACAACCCATCTATCTTTACAATGAGTAATCTGGAAAAAGTATTCAAGGTAAATTCCCAGTTAAATGAGAAACTTTATTAAATTCTTGAAAATTTTAGTTCGATTGAAAGAAAATTCAAATCGCGGACTTTATAATACGGCTTACTTTTCAAAATGTTGTTCTGCAAATATATTTTATGATTTAACTTGGTTTGGGAGAAAACATAATTCTCAGATCAACATTTAAAAAAAAAAACTTCCGGATCAAAGAAAACATTTCAACGTCCCAGATTTCGTGGAACAGAAAATAAAAATAACGATTTGGGCTACAACTGTTCATGTTTCTGAGAAGGCATTGAAAAATCCATAATTCTGACAGTGAAAAAAAGTACGTTTGATTGATAACTTATGGCTTAACTGTATGTCAAAATTTTCGCTCATATATTTCAGTCTCAGAGCATCTATATTTACATGATTTTTTTAAGTGTGAACATAAAAACACTGTACTTTCCAAAAATATGTAATTCAGAGGCTCACGTAAATGTTAAAGTCTTTTTTTTTTAAATCCTAGTTACTGAGTAAGGTTATACGGCTATTAGCCGATATATACAGGGTGTATGGTTCCGGGTTTTACATATTTTCAGGGTAGATAGGGCTCCTAAAGTTATGAAAAAATTCCCATGAAACATAGGGTCGGAAATGACTGCTAAGTGAGTTATTCAACATTTTATATTTTTTTTTTATTGCCAACTTTGGTTAGCTACATTTTTTTGATCTTAATGTGATTTTCTGATTGCAACATACCAAATGAAAGATTAAAGTCTTAACTATCAACTCTCTTTGAAAAAGAACTCGATTAAAGTTAATTATCATACATTAAAATTGAAATGTATGTTGAAAGTACCAAAAAAAAAACTGGTGAAATTTCAAACATTCTAGTGTTTTTAAGTTGAAAATTTTCATTTCTGTTTATTTAGTTGTTCTACAAAACATTTTCCATGCAGTTCCCTAGGTTTGTGCTTTTGGTAGTAACCTTGTAGGCTTTATGGTTTCTTCGTAATTATTGATTTAAAACAGCCAAGCTTGTGACGTTTTCATAAAATGTGCTATAGTCACCCTATTCGTTCGTACGTTCGTCTGTTGCAGTGGACTACGCACATGAAAATTTGGTAGAATGTTATTGTAAATGTTTAGCTACATTCTTAACTTTTGATTACCGCACATCTCCTGCGCCGAAGGAAAACATAACTGCGGAGATGTTTAATCATCAGTTTTAAATCAATAATTACGAAGAAACCATAAAGCCTACAAGGTTACTTCCAAAGGCACAAATCTAGGGAACTGTATGGAAAATATTTTATAGAATAACTAAATAAACAGAAATGAAAATTTTCAACTTAAAAACACTAAAATGTATGAAATTTCACCAGTTTTTTTGGTACTTTCCACATACTTTTCAATTTTAATGTATGATAATTAACTTTAATCGAGTTCTTTTTCAAAGAGCATTGGTAGCTAAGACTTTAATCTTTCATTTGGTATGTTGAAATCAGAAAACCACATTAAGATTAAAAAAATATAGCTAACCAGAGTTGGCAATACAAAAAAAAAACATAAAATGTTGAATAACTCACTTAGCAGTCATTTCCGACCCTATGTTTCATGGGATTTTTTTCATAACTTTAGGAGCCCTATCTACCCTAAAAATATGTAAAACCCGGAACCAAACATTAGGTTATTTTGGAAACTGGAGTTATTTTGGAAAATGTTCAATTCAAAATTTGACTGGGATAGTGGTGGTGTCATGTTGCCAGTAATTGTGAGATTAAATCTGACAGCCTGACAAACTGAAGCACAAATGGTTCTAGGATCAAGGAATCAAAAATATCTCAAAATGGCAAAATGGCAAGCGATCAACGAGCCAAACGATAACACTATGTCAGAAATTGAATGCAATGATGATATAATCTTTTTTTTCCTGGACCAAATTGTTGGAAAGCTGCTTCAGGAAGTTACGCCGAAGATGATACATGTGTGTTTATGGGAATTTTTTGGTAATGTCTTTTCTCGATTCCGATCAAGCTATGTCCTCAACCGTTATCTTGTAGCAAAGCAGACAAACAATATATCATTATCCTTCTACACCTCCCATCAAGCTATATTATAAAGAGAGTTTATCGTGCTAGTAGTGGTAAGCTTTTTATATCCATGGTTGCTTTTTGTGTTTGGATTCGCTGCCAAGGATAAATCGGTTCTGAATAAAAACATTATTATGAACTTATGTTTATTTCTGTCTTTTTTTTTTTTTGTTTATTGGTCTTACGTACGTACAGGACATGAGCTTATTTTAACAGATTTTACCTCGCATTCGCATATGTAGGTGTGCACGTGAATTACTTACTTACTGTAATATATTTCCTTACATAGTAAATCAAACAGACAACGAGTCGACTTTTTTTTTTATTTAAGGAAAGATAAATTTGGGATTGTTTTTCGAGAGACACTGTGCTACCGCGTAGGCTGATTCGCAATTGTTCTTAATACCATCGGCAACGGTTCGACAAATATCCAGTGCATTTCGCAATGGTGCCGCAAGTTCGTCCGGTATGATAAGATCGATTTGCTTGAGTGATGCTTCGTAGTTTAATTTACCCTTTTTCATCTGGAAATTGTACAATGCAAAGGTAGATGTAGTTTATTGATTTAATGGTGTTTTAGGGTGGAGGAGGGATCTGCAGCAGTTGTGATCGTCCATGTAATAAGTATATCAAAATACACTACGACGAGGGTGGGGGTTTAAAATTGATAAAAAGTTAAGGGTAAATATTGGTGAGCAATTAGTTCCAAATTTACCATCACAGACATTCTAGTAATTATAAATCTGCACACTACCAAAAAGTCATGTAAATTTCCGTGCCTTGAGACCGACACATGCAAGCGGCCAAAATGACATACGAATCAGTTGAAAGAAACGAGAAAATAAATTCTGTCAATCGTACTTTTCGTCGAGTTGCGTGTGTTTCGGTTTGGGAACACTTAATTTTACATGACATGTTTGCTTACGTTCCATAATTTACGTCAAAGATGGATTATGTCCCGTGTAAAAATAGTTATTTTTAAGTGTGTGGGGATATGCTTTGCTATAAATTAAATTCATGGTCAATAATTTTCGAAAAATAATAAAAACTACTGAGAATTCACTAAAAAACATTCCCCATTATACTACACAAAATTATCAACTACCCTCCCTACTGAGCCACAACATGCCCAGGTAAACCATCACGATGATTTTGCAGAGGGAGAGTTCCCTTATCCGATATAATTGGTGGCTTACATGAATACACTCAGTGAAATAAACCACTGAAAGTTTTGTATTTTGAGGAATGTATTTTATAAAGCTGCCTTATAAATGAATATCGAACCATGAGCGCTGCTTGAATGCCTCTTCTCTTACCCAAGCGTTGACAAACATGTGGTCTAGTATGACTCGAATCGTTAAAAATTAACATCATTACACATTAAGATTTTTAAAAAGGAATCAGTACTTTATTGCTGGTTAAACTTTAAACGATCGTTAACTCTTAGGAATCAATGAAAATAGGACAGAACCTATTATGTTCAAATTAGAGATGAATTTTAAAACTTTTAAATATTTCACAGATTTTTAAAATTTTGCCAAACAGTTCCGCAATCCAAAAATAACTGGACAAATAAAATTTGGATTAGTGTGTATGATTCATACACAAATCAATGGAAATCATTCCGATTTCATATAGTTAGAGGCAATTGGCAATCTTGTGAATTTTGGTAGATTATTTCGCAGAGTGTGGACTTTGAATTACGAAAAATTTCCGAAAGAAACATTTTTTACGCTTTCGAAATTGGCCCTTATGAATGCTCAGTGTCGAATTTAGCTTAAAAATAATAAAAATTCTCCTGGAAAAGTAAAATTAAAATTATCAGCTTGATGTATGAAGCTGTACCCTAGCAGCTCATCCATCTTAAGAGGACTTTTCTTAACTCACCACTTGCATCATTTCCATCACACAGTTCACATAGCACTTGAGCTCCTTGTTGTCCGGAAAACTTGGCTCTCGTAAGACGTTCACCAGATCTTCACTGATTTTCATTTTCCCAACGCAAACATTTCGAATCATCTCGCCCGTCTTCATCATCTGCTCCACTGTGGCTTTCTTCAAAGAACCGAAAAAGAGAGAATCGAAAACCACCATTTAGTACGGTAACGCCCGGTTAAGCATTCGCCACTGCACGAAAAATCATTACTCCCTCGACTCCGATGCTATGGAAAAGCATAGCCATCGCGATCCAACCGAAGAGAATTAGTTCCACTCGTTTGGTCATTGTCTGTGAGCTGCGTTTCACCAGTTGGCCGTCGTAACGAGTTACATTTACTGCAGCCAGACTCTGCACTTCGAGTCTGGGAATGAAATGAGTTCTTTAGTTCTTTGGTTCACCGGACCAGCTTGCACTTCACCACTTGGCTCCCAACGGACAGACCTTCCAATCGGTACTAATGTGATCATGAATTATTCATGTTAGCTTTTATATAGCTCGCGCTGCTGCTATACTTTTGCTGACAACCGGAAAATCTCTCTGACTGCTATCCGGAACCGTTTATTCTAACTGCAGAAGATGACTGGGAGAAAAATGTTCAAAATTCATAAAGTGTTTCGGTTGAATATGCAAAATATCTAAATTATACGGCACGGTTATTGTGGGAGGGTGGCATTTACGGATCCACCCCTAGCACTTATGAAAGCTGTCGATGACGGTTGAAGCATCACATTCGCAATGATGTGGCACAGGTATGCGTGACAATTTGAAAATGATTTTGTTGGTTCAAGTGGTTGAGATTTTAAAAGCTTACATAGTTCGATACGACAATTTCATCGGAAAGAATTCGTCTAGGTTGTTAATATGATTGTGTATACTGAATCTGTGATTAAAATAACGCAGTCATCAATTATCGAAATTTAAAATTTCTTAATCTGACAGATCCTACAATGGATTGCCGTGATCTGCCAGTTTTGGCAAGCAAGTAAGTATGTCATTTATACTGTAGTCTTCTATTCAGGCTTCGGGAAGAATAGAGCGACTGGTGGAGTGGAGTTTTACCTCACGGTGTACCCTTTTGAGATTATTACTTCGGTAGGATGGGGGCTCATGCACCTATCTTTGTGTCAGCTAGCCGTCATTGTTTGATCTCTGATCCACTCTCTACCTTCGCTACAGCTCTGACAATATTTGTGTTACTTTTCTGTTAACACCATTCCACGTGACCTCGTATCTATACACTTATTGTATAACATTCTTCATGTTGAAAACCACTCCAGCAAGCATCTCACTTCACACTGACTCAAATCTTGGGCAGTTGTCGACCACGTGTTGCAGGGGATCCTCCACGTTTCCTCACTCCGGGCAGAGGGATAACATTTTGCACCGATGCATGTACTTAAGAAACAATCGTGACTAGATAGGAATTGCTACAGGTGAAAAGTGAAAGTTTACCTCTCTACACACTTAAACAGAGACACTGAGCTCGGTAAAAAAATTACCGTCTTAGATCGGTAATCCTAAAAATTACCGATATTTCGGTATTTTTTTGAAAACTGTAAATGGAATGACCGAATTACGGTGATTTTATTTCAATTTAACGAAAACGGTAAAACAATTTACCGGCAGATCTGTAAATCAACTTTATCACTGACTTCGCTGAAATAGTTTACTGAAGTTTCGGTAAACAAAGCGTTCCATTACCGAGCTCGGCAGCGGTCACAGCGGGAAACGTCAAATCTGCCATATTATGATTTTTGGTCGGCTTTGAAAACGTTAGTGGAAACTGTGATAGTGAAAAATAAAAATTTAAATGATGGAGGCTGTTATGGACCAACAGCAACACCAATGAGCGAATCGTAGTTCTTTCCGTAAGTAATGAATTTTCGTTATCTAAATAAATACCTATTGTTACAGATGGCCGATGTTGCAGCTTGTTTTTTTTTTCTGTCGGTCGCAAGTTCTATTCACGTTGGAATCTTCATCCAATGCTCCTCTGTTTTCAATGTAGCGCCGAGTCCTTCCAACAAAAACTTTGTTTTGTTCATCGGTGGAGCAATTTTCAACACAAACATTGACCACGACTGGAGCTAAATGTTTGCATGACTTGCAGTGACCGCCAGCGCTACATGTAAGTTTTTAGTTTTGCGATTTCTTAAAACGTGTCCGTAAGAATAAAATAAAATAACGACTACTTAGGGAAAATGTATTTTATTTTATTGTTAAATCCAAGAAAATTCCTCGAAACGATATTAATGCAAATTACAATTGAGTCGGTAATCTTTTTAAAAAATTACAGATCTTTCGGTAATTTTAGATTTGCATATCGACTACAAAATTACAGTCCTCCGGTAAAGTCGACTAAAAATCAAGCTTATTTTTTCGGTAAACATAACCGATCGCTCGGTAAATTTGACAACTAATTTTGCTGATCCAGTTTACAGACTTTTCGGTAATGTTCTCAATCACCGAAAACATTACCGACCGTTCAGCTGCTAAGAATTCGGTAAACGAATTACCGAAGTCGGTAATTTTTTCTAAGTGTGTATGCTTTTTTTACACCCAAGTCAGTATTGAGCTATGTGTGCATATACTATTATCCACCCAGTCCCAATCCTGCTACCATCTGTCTATCAATTCATCTGAGTTATTCGGCATGATGACCTTCACCGCTTGCTCGCAAGCATAGTCGTAGATCATCACACCCAGTGATTTTGGTACGCGCTTTTAGATTATTGCTTCTTGTACCTAGTTTCCAATGGTTTGGATCGTCTCGAGCTTTTTCTTGAGTCCCATCTGTTACCGTTAAGATGACCCAAGTAACCATCAAGCCCGCTAATCGCCCTTTTTCCAATATAAATCGGATATACGGCTGATAACAAAGTATGGAAGCCCTATATTAACCTTATATTTCACAAAGGGCGATTATCGGGCTATTGGCGGGCTTCGTGGTTACTTGCGGACGTCAGCAGAAAAGCGAAACTATACTATACAAGATTGATGCGCCATCTTTGCGGAAGAGTTTTGAACTATTTGTTTGTGTCAATAGATGGTTCTTATTATGATGAGAAACTTTGCCTAAGACACCAAGTGGCGGAAATTCTTCGTTTCGGAGTTATTAATTTTGCTCCGCTAGATTGCATTTCTGGCCCAGTGTGCGCTGGTTTCAAAAGGTATGCTATACCTGTTATTATGTAAAAAACATACGGGAAATCGTTTCCACTGGTTTTGTCTAGGGTATACTAGAAGTGCCCTATTTTTGCCATTTTCTCAAAAACTTGTCATTTAAGGGTAATTAATAACAGTTTTGCATACTATTCGAAGTGTATGAAGTCTGAGAATAATAATTTCTAGTAGCTCCAGATTCAGAGAAATTTATTCATATACTCAAAAAATTAACCACATTTTCATTGGCAAATATCTATAACAATTTCACATATCAATGTTATCTTACAATTGGGAATCACACCACAGAATTAAATGAACCTTATGTGTTCGATTAAATGTATCTGATCTATCACATGGAATTCATGTGAGCATATGAATGTTATGTGAATTTTAGATAAAAATCACTCATTGTTTTATTCGAAAAATATCACATGCCTTCCCAACGGAATCTATATGAAAAATTGTTACAGTGTTTAGCCAAATGAATAGTGCATGCACAGTGGGGCGACTGCAAGCTAAACGTGTACTAAATTCATAAATACCTTGAAAATGTCCAACAAGTGCTCCCTTCGATCAATTTCAAGACTAAGAACCAGGTTTAGCCAAATTGGAGATTCAGAAATGGAACCGGAACAGTTACCGGAAAACGAGGGGAAATTAATCTATTAGGTGAAATTGATCACTACACCGTTCGATTTTTGTTTCTCAACAATCCTTTTCGATAATATTGTTCCTAAATAATTTGTTTAGTATTTCAGTAAATAGATTGAAAAAGTACTTTTGAAACATGTTCATTAACAAACGATCCATTCCACCACTCTGAATGTACAATTTGTGGAAATGATGAGATAGCAACTTTTCACCGTGCCTAAACATGCAATCAGAGTTAGCAGTTACTGCATTCGACGATATTACTTATTTATGGGTCGCTGAATACGAATTTGAAATCAGATTTTGTTCAAATGAACGATTTATTATTATAAAAATGAATTTATGTTTAAAACGGCCTATATTTAGGCGTATTTTGCAAACAAATATGCAGTTTTCCGTAAAACACAATTTTTGTTGAATTGAATAGTGCAGTGCTTTCACACTCAGCGTAAGCAGTCAATAATTTTTCACACTATTCAGAACACAGCAGGAAGAGAATGTTGAGAAAGAAATTCAGAGTAGAGGAAGGTGGGACAATACGCGCTACGAGTTAATATGTCCTAAAGCGTTTATAATGCGTTTTTCAAAACCAATTGAAGGGATTTCCACCTAGAATTACAAAATATACTACTTATCTATAATTAGGAAAACTTTTTGGATCAATTGGTATTAATATAGCCCGAGTAAAAATGTCGTTGGTAATATTACCCTGAAATGCGTATTGCACCCAATTCCTCTACAATCTCTCACAGTTCATGCGCAGCGTGTTGAGTGCTTGAATTACTGATCGATCAGTTTAACAAGAGCTCGTCCGCTGCTAAGGAGAAGACATATTTGGGTGACGGTGTGTTTCGTACCAAATTGGAAAAATAAACGCGTTTTTGCATATTTATTAAATAAAATAAATAAGTTTAACTAATTTTATATATGCCCGATACATCCAAGTCTATGCTCCAAATAAGCTGAAATCATTTCACATTAATCTCAATTATTTTCGCAACAACAATTTATGAGAATTGAGTTTCAATTCGGCTTAAGAATATTTCAATCTGAAATGACTAGGCTGGGTGATTTCTAAAACATAACTAAGCAGCATAACTTTTTTTGTTAATTACCCTGTTACATGCAAGTCTATGCTTCAAATATGCTGAAATATTTACAGAGTATCCTTGCATACTTTGAAACAACTAATAAGAAATGATGTTTATTTGACTTATGTATATTTCAATCTGACATTACAATGATTGGTGGTTTTGTTTATTCAAACTATCATGAACCGAATTGGACTTGGAAATTTAATTTGATACGTAACAGTTTTTTTTTATCCCATTTGAAAATACAGAAAAATTAAGAGTAAAAAAACACACCGGAAACTTATCGGTTGTCATCAATTACGTTGGTTGGTTCATCTACTGTGTCATCTTCCTCCACAAAGAAATATTCACTGCTCTCACTGACGCGTATTTCATCACTATCTAAATGGTCACCACAAGATGCGTCTCTCGGATGCTTTGGTGACGGTGTTTCTACTGGCTGTGATTCATAGCATGCTCGTAAATGCCGTTTTTTATTTGATCTAAAAAAGCTTTAAAAAAAACAATTTTGTAAAAAAAATAATGAAACGCCAGTGTGATTTTCTCCCAGTTAAGAAATTCATGTACATTTGAAGGAACATTTTGCAACTTTGAAGTATAATATCTCAAAAATTATAGCGAATACACACATGTATTTATGCTTCAATGATCCTTAGGTAAAAACAAAACTTTTGTCCGGAGGAATTCTCGATCCTTTTTCGTTAACAACTAATAACTTTGGGAGAAAGGCAGTGGAATGTAGTGCCTTACCTTATCTTACCAATCAAGGTTAAGGCCTTGTTGTCCTCTGCTGTCCGAAGAAGTCATCTCCACTCTATTCAATCCATGGCTACACATAGCCAGCCTCCGCAGCTCGCCTTCTACTTGGTCTATCCACCTTGCCCGCTGCGCGCCTCTTCTTCTTGTTCCTTTTAGGTCGCTTTCGAGAACCATCTTCACTGGGTCGTCGTGCATTCTTACTACGTGCCCAGCCCACCGTAGTCGCCCAATTTTTGCAATGTGGACGATGAATGGTTCTCCCAGCAGCTGGTGCAATGCGTGGTTCATTCGCCTCCTCCACGTTCCGTCATCCATCTGCACTCCACCGTAGATGGTACGCAACTCCTTCCGTTCGAAAACACCAAGGGCGCGTTGGTCCTCCACGATCATAGTCCATAATCAGCGTCTTGTAGATAGTCAACTTCGTGCGGTGGCGAATTTAATTCGACCGGAGCGTCCTCCAGAGTCCAAAGTGGGCGCGATTCCCTACCATGATGCGTTTTTGAATTTCTCTGCTGGTATCATTTTCGGCGGTCACCAGTGAGCCCAAATACACGAACTCATTGACCACCGCGATTTCGTCACCATCAATCTGAACTTGGAGTGGGAGGCTAACATTGTTTTCCCTAGAATCTCTTCTTGCATGTATTTTGTCTTCGATGCGTTGATGGCAAGTGCAATCCACCTAGCTTCAGCCTTCAGTCTGATGTACGTTTCCGCCATCGTCTCAAAGTTCCGTGTCATGATGTCGATGTCAACGGCGAAGTTAAGTAGCTGGATGGACTTCCTGAAGATCGTGTCTATCTCAGCTCTTCTGATCACACCTTCTAACGCGATGTTGAATAGCAGACAGGAAAGTCCATCACCTTGCCGTAGCCCCTTTGAGATTCAAAGGGATTCTAGAATGTCCCTGATACTCGAACAACGCACATCACTCGATCCATTCGTCGCCTTGACCAATCGCGTCAGTTTATCTAGAAATCCGTACTCGTGCATAATCTGCCATAGCTGATCTCGATCGATTTTGTCGTGTGTGGATTTGAAATCGATGTACAAATGATGTGTGGGCACGTTGTATTCGCGGCACACATTAATCCCACCTGGTATTGCCCCACGAACTCTCTTGCAAATGGTGACAGGCGGCGCTCAACAGTGTGACAGCGCGGTAGTTGCAGCAATCCAATTTGTCGCCCTTTTTGTAGATTGGGCATACGACACCTTCCATCCACTCCTCCGGTAATCTCTCCTCCTACCAAATGTTGGCAATTGCCCAGGGCAGCGCACTAGCCAGTGCTTCACCACCGTATTTTAATAGCTCACTTGATAGTTGATCTACACCAGTCACTTTGTTATTCGTCAACCAACCGATCTGCTCCTCAACTTCTTGAAGATTAAGGGCCAGTAGCCTGTCTGTTGCCGTGCCACCTTCGTTTTTTGCTGCATCACCGTTGAGGTGCTCGTCATAGTACTACTTCCACCTCTCAATTACCTCACTTGGCTTACGGCACGTAGCCTTTGCGCGTATTATTTAGCTTCTCGTAGAACTTCCGTGTGTTGTTTACGCGGTAGAGATTTTCCATCTCCTTGCGATCTCCGTCTTCCTGCTAACGCTTCTTCCATAGCAAAACCGCTTGTATGTGGAGCCTCCCTTAGCTCAGTCGGAAAAGGCGCAGCTACAAAGCAAGATCATGCTGGAGGTGGCTGGGTTCGATTCCCGATCCGATCTAGAAATTTTTTGGGCTGGAAAATTTCTTGACTTCCCTGGGCATAAGATTATGATTGTACTTGCCACACAATTATACTGATGCAAAAATGGTCAGGCATCGAAAGCTCTCAATTAATAACTGTGGAAGTGCATCTAGAACACTAAGTTGAGAGCACGCAATAAGCTAATATGCTATATGCAATAAGTTTGAAATACGAAGAAGAAGAAGAAGAAGAAGCGCTTGCATGTATCGCTCCACATTCAATCTCGTGTGGTGTTGCAGCATTCTTGTCCTCTACTAACAGTTTGCATTCGCCGTCAATCCAGTTATTTCTTCAGTCCAGAATGTAGTGCCAGAAATGGAAAAAAAATATATTTTAATTCGACAACTCCCAGGACTTTGACCATTTCACACGGGAAAAAATCCGTTCCGAAATTCGTCAACCTCAAGTCACGATTTTCGGAACAAGTAAATTTTTCGTTTACGAAAGTACACCATGAATAAAAATCATGAAATCGTGAACTCTGTTCGGAAAACTAGTTCTGGCAAACGTGATTTATGTTCATGCGTTGTGATTGATACCGTGAACCTTGTTCTCGAAAACGGGAACATGGTTCATGGACTGTAAAATGTCAACTTCATTATAATTACCAATATTTTAAATGGAGTGAGAAAGTGGAATGAAAACAACGGAGGCCTTGATGCAGGTTTTAGCCGCATCCCAAACTGGCAGCAGGTATCTGTCCAGCAGATGGAATGAATACACTTTCAGCCGAGTTTTCAGCTTAACAAATCAACACCACCTTCGACTTCCAACGGAGCGGCGGGAACAAGAACACCGGATGCGTTCGGGGATTCTTTTTCTTCGAGGACGGCCAGTATGATGACATGTACCAGCCACTGCCATTGTGCCGGACCACCATTCTGATGATACGGCTCAGCTCACTCACTAATAATCGAGACACTATTCTCGACGGATCCGAGCACTCTATAAGGATAAAATCAACAACAACTGAAAATGACAGCTGCAGCATAGAATGTGATCCAAGTTCACGATTTCAGGAACGAACATCACACTTCAAGACCAACAATTGAAAAGGCCTCAACTCCATTTTGTAAACAAACCTTGTAAGGCCATTTTGTCGCGAACCGAAGACCGCCAACGCAAACCAACAAAATGAACAGGTAGGGGAAATTCTCTTCTACCCGATTGTGTTTTAGGTTTGCGAATGTAGGTTTCGGTTCGCGAGAAAATGGCCTTATAAGGCTTGTTTCTTAAATGGAGTTGAGGCCTTTTCTATTGTTAGTCTTGACTTATGGGTTCATGGATCAGGAAATCATGATTTTATTTTGTTTTTTTCTGTAGTGATATGAAATCGATGGTCGCTCTGAACAGGTGTGACTTAAGTTCATGGATTTGGGATTTATTTCATGAAAATGTTAATTACTCGATCACGTTTACGGGAACTAAGTCATGAATTCAAACGAACTAGCAGTTCATGCTTTCGTGATTTATTGTGCACGAATACCGGAACGGTTTTTTTTTTTTGCGAGACAGAATATTCTTTGGCATAATTAAAAGGTTGTCTGTTGGATTTTCCGATCAATTTTACCATATTCGAGATAATTGGGCTTAAACACCAGTTTTTCAATGAACCAACAAAAATGGCAGACGCGTGACCTCGGCTCGGTAGAGTATTAAACTCATTTGAACCAGAAACAATATGAGAATTAGAAAGAAAAAAGTTGGTCGTTTGTTTCATCGACGAGGGGAGATGGGACCTATTCAAAAATCAATCTAGATTTTTACATCTCTCACATAGAAATCCTGGCTGCGCCACTGACAGACATACATGTATAAAACCGCATTTTTTTCCCCCGAAATATTTCAAAGAACTGTACTTTTTCCAGATGTCCATACAATTTTCTGAAGTCACTTTTTGAAGAATGCATGTTTGGTATTAATACGCTGTTTGACGTGGAACTTTAACATTCAGTTGCTGTTTAATTAAGGTATGACCCAACTAGCGGAGGCGCAACTAAATAGCAGCCCAAGCATGTTAAGTCCATCCAGCGAATTTCCCAGCAATTCAAGCCGAACAATGGATTTTAATTTTTCTTGATTGTTAGAAAGAACCGGAACAGCAAAGTTTAAAAGTAGAATGGATTTTATTTAACGACTAGCTTGAGTGGAGTCTTGAACAGGAATGAAAAGTTTTTCACCGTTGTTTATTTAAGAAAACTTAGGTTGCTAGGGGTGACGTTCGGTCTCCAAGGAGGTGATCAGCACACTGCGTTACCGATTTACTCCAACACCCCCCCTGAATCGGTCAGTCCTAGGAGGGTCCTCAGTTCGCGGAAACGTCCAGGTTCCAGGGGCTTGGTGAACGTGTCCGCTATTTGGTTTGCTGTATCAATTGCTTCGATTTGAAGTCTTCCTTGTGCCACATGGTCGCGCAAAAAATGGTGCTTTACATCGATGTGCTTGACATGCTTGCTTTTGGTGTTTGTGGCCATTGCAATGCACCCACGGTTGTCTTCGTACACCTTGAATGCCGTGTCCGGTCGAACTTGCTTCAGGTCTTCAAGGATTCCGTGCAGCCACAGCCCTTCGGAGGCCGCGGCACTTAAAGCTGCATACTCGGCTTCACACGACGACAGTGCAACGGTTTGTTGCTTGCGGCTTGCCCAAGACACGGTGTTCCCAAAGACCTTAAAGACGAAGCCACTAACGGATTTCCTATCCTCAGCATCCGATGCCCAGTCAGCGTCTGCGTACCCGACAAGTGCCTCGGCGTCGTCGTTTTGCTTGTACTGGAGCTTCAAGTTCTTCGTTCCCTTCACGTAACGGACCACTCTCTTCAGGGCTTGCCAGTGGGCCTCATCAGGTTGAACTTGGAAGCGCCCTAGGTATCCAACAGCGTAGCATATGTCCGGTCGAACACACAGCATCGTATACATCAGGCTGCCCAGCAATTGACGGTATGGATGCGACACAGGATTCGCAGCTTGTGGTGGCAGGAAACAGCCTTTCTCCATTGGGGTTTTGACATGGTTACAGTCTTGCATGCCGAACTTCGTCAGCACACGGTCCACAGCAGCTTCTTGCGCCAGGTACATGCATCCGGTGGCGCGGTCGTATCGGATCTTCATTCCAAGGAAATGATTAACCACGCCGCAATCCGTCATCTGGAGCTTCTTGGAAAGAGCACGCTTGATCTCCTTCACCAGGTCCAGTCGATCGCCAGCAATGAGCAAATCGTCCACGTAGATGATTATGTATACCCCCCCTCGATCGTCGATCCTGGTATATAGACAGTAATCATGCCGGGAACGGGTAAAGCCGAAATCCAGTAGAAGGTCGTTTAGCTTGTTGTTCCAACAGCGGGGGCTTTGCTTGAGTCCGTACAGCGATCGATCCAGCTTGCAAACGAAGTTCGGCGGTGCTGCAACTCCTTCGGGTATGGCCATGTAGACGTCTTCTTCAAGCTCACCGTAGAGGAATGCGGTCTTCACATCGAGTTGGTGAACGTGCATCCTTCGGTGGGTTGCTACAGCAAGAACGGTTCGTATCGTGGCTAACTTTGCTACGGGGGAATATGTTTCGTTGTAGTCGACTCCGGGCTTCTGTTGGAATCCCTTCGCCACCAAGCGCGCCTTGTAACGGATCGGTTCGCCATGCTCGTCCGGCTTGATTCGGAAGACCCATTTTGATTTGAGCGGAACCACACCAGCAGGGCATCTCACCAATCGCCAAGCATGGTTGTCCGCTAGCGACTGCAGTTCCTCACGGACCGCTTGCTGCCAAAGAGCTTCGTCGGCTCGTCCAGCGATCTCCTTGTACGCCTCCGGGATATCGAAGATCGAACGCTCGGCCT
This sequence comes from Ochlerotatus camptorhynchus, assembly GCF_037179485.1. NCBI lineage: Eukaryota > Metazoa > Arthropoda > Insecta > Diptera > Culicidae > Ochlerotatus > Ochlerotatus camptorhynchus. The sequence goes on from NW_027041326.1 coordinate 60,799, forward strand.
CATCTCGTCCAACGGAACCGTCAAATAGTACATCGGAAACGTTATGGGGAACATCTGCAGAATGGGATTGCGCGGCAGTGAAAATTTTTCCAACCAGAAATTCTTTCAACTTACCGGGGAGTCTGCGCTCCCGTTCGCTGCGCCTCGGGGTTTCCATTTCGAGGTTTGAACCACGGTCTAGTTGCGAAGGGAGCGCTCCGGTTTCTTCAACACCGTCGTCTTCAACCTCGCCTTCTTCATCATCAGTCAGGATGTCGTCATGTTGAGCCACCAGCGGCTCATCGGGTTGAACGGACTGTTCAGGGGTTTGCACGTCTTCCTCATCTTGATCCTCGAACTCGTACGGAGCAACAACCAAAGGAGTTTCGTCACGGATCTGGGTGGCAAACGGAAAACTGTTTTCATCGAACTTGACATCTCTGGCTAGGAATAACTGCTTCTTCTCTTTGTTCCACAGGCGGTAGGCGTTCGGCGCATAGCCGATCATCACAGCAGGCTTGCTTTTCGGATCCAGTTTCTTCCTCTGTGCCGTGGACACCCAAGCAAATGCTTTACAGCCGAACACACGTAGTTTACTAACGTCCGGCTTGTGACCAGTCCACATTTCCGCAGGAGTCTTCCAATCAGATACCGCGGTGGTTGGACTTCTGTTCGTCAGGTATACCGCCGCTAGAACCGCTTCATTCCACAGATTCTTCGGAGTTTGGGCTTCAATCAGCATCGCACGCACCTTTTCGACGATTGTCCGATTGAACCGTTCGGACACTCCATTCTGCTGTGGTGTGTACGCTGCGGTTGGCTCGACTTGGATCCCCTTGGAAACGTACCAATCACGCTGGTCATTGGAGCAATACTCGCGCCCTTGGTCGACAGTCAGCTTCGAAATCGAATGTCCCAGAGCGGCACTCGCCATGGCCTCGTACTCTCGAAACTTCTGGAACACCTCGGACTTCTTCTTGATGGGATATACTACTGCAAAGTGCGTGTAATCATCAATAAAGGTGACGAAGTACCGAGAATCATCCCAAGCCGCTGGTGTAATTGGACCGCACACATCGGAGTGCACTCGTTCTAGAGGTCTTGTAGCACGGACTCTAGTACCCGTGAATGGTTCTCGGCACTGCTTTCCGAGAACACAAACATCACAAAAATCCAATTTATCTGGTTTCTCGGGAATACCTGTTACCATGCCATGCTTCGCGAGTGTCTGCAAACTCTTGCTCCCCAAATGAGCCAGTCGACGATGCCACAGGTTACCAGTCACAGCTCCACACATGTTGGCCGCCACCGTATCGACACGGAGATCGAGCTCGTAAAAATCGCCCCGCATGGGACATCTCGCAATCAGGTCACGACCTTGCTTCATGATCGCTTCCTTTTTCGTGAATGTGACATCAAGATCCGCTTTTGCCATCTTCTTCACAGATAGCAAGTTCGCTCGAAGATCTGGTACGAAGAGGACGTTCTTCAAGCTGATATAGTTACCTTCCTTGTTAACGCCGTTGATCGTGCCACTGTGCCGGGAAATCAGGGATTGATCATCCTTCGCCACGTTTATGACGACAGGGTGCTTCAGCTTCGTGAGGTCGGCGAAACAGTGCTTCACATTCACAAGGTGGTCCGAGGCTCCGGAATCCAGCTTAAAGGAAACTGCTCCCTCGTCCTTTGTTTGGGAGCATATCCCGGTCATAAAAGCCACCACCTTACCTCCAGCAGCAGCGTTAGCTTCAGCGCGCCCATCTGTCTTCAACTTCACACGACAGTCCTTGGCCTTGTGCCCCTTCTTCTGGCAACGGTTACACTTTCCGGTGAACTTACCAGGCTTCTGCTTCGATCCTTGGAATGCTGCAGGTTTCTCTTGGCAGGAATCCGCTGCCCGGTCGGTTTTCTTGAGCTCCTCGGCAAGAAGGCGCTCGCGAACAACATCCAGTTTTAGGTTTTCCTCACCTAGATTTTCCAGTGCCGAAACCAACGGATCGAACGACTCGGGAAGGGTAGCAAACAGCTGGGACACAATATCGTTCTCTTCAAGCTTCGCTCCGGCCAGCTTCAGTTGTCGGATCAGCTCTTCGAAGGTTTTCAGGTGATCTTTCACAGACGAACCTTCCATCATTCGTAGCTTCGCAAGTTGCTTCCTGACGAATGTCTGCGACGAGACGGACTTCTTGGCGTAGGCGGATTCAAGGCTCATCCACATCTCCTTGGACGTCTCCTTGTCCCGCACCAAATGCAGCAAATCGTCATGAACAAATGACGTCAGCAGGAACGCCGCCTTACCGTCATCTTCCTGGAACTTCGTGAGCTCGGCCGCTTCCATCGGAGGATCCTTCTTGATGATATCCAACAGCTTCACGGACTTCAGATACTTCTCCACTCGAAATTGCCAATTGTCGAAACCGGTGCCCGAGAACTGCGGGATCCCGTGGACCAAATCCTTGCGTGAGTCGCCCATAACCTCTTGATTGTTAGAAAGAACCGGAACAGCAAAGTTTAAAAGTAGAATGGATTTTATTTAACGACTAGCTTGAGTGGAGTCTTGAACAGGAATGAAAAGTTTTTCACCGTTGTTTATTTAAGAAAACTTAGGTTGCTAGGGGTGACGTTCGGTCTCCAAGGAGGTGATCAGCACACTGCGTTACCGATTTACTCCAACAATTTTTAATATGGTTGAGTTCCTGGCCTGGCTTTCAGCAAAGCCTCGTCGATCTAGAATATTATTTCAACAAAATGAACATGCTTATGATATCAAAATCACGAACCAAAAAAACTGGAAAGATGCCAAATCTGTTCTACAAAAATTTCCAATCTTTCTTGTTAACCTTGAGAATGATATGAGGTTTTCCTAAGCATAACCTTTTTTATTTAATTGCAATTCCCGTTTAGATGTTGGTATCATTCTACATCGTAAATTCAATCATCCAAAAAACTTTCATTCAAAAATTTAAAATCAACAGACCGTGACAACAAAGTCTTCTGAAAGCAGCATTTCCCTCATTCAACAAATTCGTCTCGTTTTCCCTCGTATGCCCATCGTCTGTTCTAATCAAATTTGTACACAAGCGAAATTGAATTTTATTCCTATATTATTTGCTGAAATATTTGTTACGTATTCCCCAGCCACCACGTTAGAGCGTCAAACCCTTTTCTGACAGACGCGCTCGGTCCCTAAAATAGCACATCTCCCACCTCTGCAAACAGCAACTAAAACTGCGAAGCTATATGCAGCTTTCATGGCTTGGCGTTCGCGTGGCTGCGGTCAACCAATGGATGGCACGGCGGTGTGGTTTGTATAGCAGCCTCTAGCTCGTTATAACATCATTCTTGGTTAGGTTGCCTTCATCCGTCGTTGGCATTGTATTCGTCGGGAAAGATGCTCCTACCTAACCAGCAACCTCGTGAAAAACGGATCACGCTGACAGCGATGGTGCTAGTATTTCATATTCTTGGGTCTACTTTATGAAGAATGATGATGACGCTGGCGGAGAAATATTTGGTGTGTCTCGGACCGTCATCAATGACGCCTACCTTCAAGTTGAAGATTTAACTAAAAATTATGCTTAAACAAACACTTTTTGTTGACCTCTGGATTTTCTTCAATTTTAGATATATTTTTTTCCATGAGCTAGACATTATCTATTTTGTTTGCATCCCTTCTGGAAAAAAGAAAGGTCCGTCTGTGCAAATACAAACCATTTTTTTCATCTGCACAGGATAAACTTTTTTTTTCGTTGTGATAAAATAGCATGTCAATAGGATATTATCAGTAGACCCTAACAAACCCTAAAATTTGACCTTTGAAACAAATTCTTCCCACTGCTTCTGATGCAATGGAAGCGATAAAAAAATGTGAATCCACGGATCACTGGAGGAAACGTAGAGGTAAACAAATTTTGAAAAGGAATCGTAGTGGTGTGATACGCACTAAATATACGTCAAAGGCTTCGATTCATGTGCAATTAATCATTTTGTTCAACCATTTTCCACAGAGATGGCGCTGTTCCGCTGGTAGGAAGTGATAAAAATCCCCATATAGAAATTGAGAGAAGTGGGAATAATTCGCTTTCGGTGCATATTCAGGTCAAAAAAAGTGAACGACAACCTAAAGAAATTAGTCAGGGGCTTTGTCGTTCAGTTTTTTTCCCGGGAATTAATGCTAAACAAGCTACAATTAAATAAAAATGATTTTTCCCCATACAATTTTACCTGCTTTACTACCAGTCCCCAGAGAGCCAAACAATTTCAAATTTGAGAGAGAAATTCTCTCTCACGAGCTCAATCTCTCAACATGCCATGTATTTTTTTGACACTCGATTTGTGATTTCCCTTTCACAGATTACAAAATAGAGTACCTGACGCTACAAAACATGTCTGGTACCTCTATATATGCATTTGCTTTAACATTTGAAGTCCCTCCTTTTTTACATATTCTGCGCAAAAGATACTTTATGCGGCGGGAAATTCTGTGAGGGGTGAGCTATTTTGTGTACAGAATGTGTAAAAAAGGAGGGACTTCGAATAATAATCTAAATGCATATATAGAGGTACCAGACATGTTTTGCACTTCAGTGTCCTCTGTGAACAATTATAGGAAAACAGATTGTGTCTAGTTTCCGATAGATGTCACCGCAAACAACAGCAGTGACATCTGATGGAACATGAATGTAGAAGCTTGACAAAATGATTAATTGGTATAAGTATTCAATATTCAGTTCGGGGAAAGTGATACACGTACCAGCCGGGTAATATGACCAACATCATTTTTTCTTGGACTTCTAAAACAAAATTGATTGGTTTTTCATTCAGAACTAGGTGGTGTAGCTTATCTATCATTTAGTGAAATGTTCATATAAATTGCTGCTTGAAAAGGTTTTGAAAAAAAATGATGGTCCTATTACCCCACTGGTTCGTATGTATGTATGTATGTATGTATGTATGTAAGGAAGCCACCATCCCTTCAAAGATCTTGTCTTGTATGCAGCTCCACTTAATAGCAAGATCAATTTGAGCTACCGATCTGAATTCACAATATCGCTGTATGAAGGGCCAAAAACGGAGGGGTGGACCCGTAAGCAGAGACACTTACACGAAATCCACGGGAATTTAAGAATCTACTTCCAACGATACGATCCAACAAATCGAATAACACAATTCGCAATACTTATTACGCTTCCTACAGGATGGTTTGTAAAGAAGGGCGCGTCAATCTCACTGAAACTGTTGGAGTAGAATTCACACCACCACAATGGAATCGGTAGGATAAAGAAAATGATAGTGTTTATTCCCTGCGAGACTCCGGTTGTCATACCACTCCATCGTCCAGTCCCAGGTGAAATGATACCCGGATGCTCCCTTCCAACCCAGTATTTATTTATGTATTGAAAATATATGTAGTGGAGAAATGAAATGTAGCAAAACAGTACATATGAATTAATGAATATAAATTTATATAGATAAAATTGTTGATATTCTGAAATTAAAATAATAATTATTTTACATATAATAAGATGCAGTTCTATGTTTCCTAAACTCACAATATCAAGTGGATGTAACACTGAAATTTCAAGGTTATATTAAGCAAATATATATTTTTATCTCTAATTTCTAATAATGTAAGGATGTTAATGTAAAGTGTAAAGTGTGATGCATAACTAACATGACTAACAATAAAATGGGATTACGAGAAAAATAAAGGAAAGATCTCACCCAAAAGATTCCATGACATCACGATGATTTCGAAGAGCTCCAATAGATATGCTGCCGCTACTTCTTCAACCGGTGTTAAAAACAGCACTCTCGCCTTTCGGTTCTCACACAGCAGAGCAAACCCCATCAACCACGAAATACACTCTAGAGGGATCTCAGCAGAGAAAAAAAGGACTGCATCCACTTTCCATCACCAATCACTCGCGATGGCAGCTCCTCACCAGCCCAATCAACTCGCGACTTACGCCGAAATCAGTACCTATGGAGTGTTGTGTCGAGAAAAGTATAACGTGATTTTTACAGCTAAGCGCATAAACGTCGTCCTAGATGTTTCGTCTGTTGATTGTTCATTTCCTACGAATTTAAAGTTGCGTTACGTTTGAATTCGCAGATTTTAAACCAAACCAAGCATAGCTTACTGTGGCAGCACTGCTTTTAAACGGTTACTGCTGTTTTTGGTCCACGATATTTACACGTATTTTTATCGAATGCACAATATTTCTTTTTTTTTGTGAATCAGTGTAAACTATATATACAGTCATTCCATACCAAACCGATATAGGGCAAGTGAGCCAGTTTTGGCCCTTGGTCCAGTAATTGGCCTTAGTGCATAAATCATTAAAATTATACGATGCTACACAAATATAGATCTTTGAATGATTATAATTTCAAAGAGCAATACATACTTGAGCTGTAGGCAAAAGTTGCAATGTTTTACAATTCAAATTGAAGCGATGGGACTTGTTCGAAGTAATAACTCCGTCATATGAGACAATTCGTTAACCATATGGCTAAAATTCAGTCAGTTTGATTTAGTGTGTAACAATGGAAATATGGAGCAAATAATTTGATTTATCATGTAATTGTTGAGTAAACTATTCAAGTTTTAAACTACTTTTTAACTACGGCCAAAAACTGGACCATCAGATCATAGTGTGCGCTAATTGGCACTAGTGTGATAGTGAGCCTTTGACAGCGTTTATTGTTGGTTTTTGCTAATAGTTTTTCGGTTCGGAATTCCTACTTCATAACTTGACCAGTGTACGAATATGATTTTTTTATAGTGAAATGGGAAAGACGGCTGAGAAACCCAGGAGTGAAAGGTGCGTAGAAGAGTCAATACAGCTTTGCATCCAACGAATAAAAGATGGAATGTCCCGCCAGCATGTAAAAAGTATGGTGTTCCGGTATCAACAATCCGGTATAGGATGAGCGGCAAGTGGAAGAATCAAATCACCCGGGGACCACGGTCGGTACTGACGGACTCAGAAGAGAAGAAAATCATTCAGTGGTTAACCAACATGCAGGAAAGGGAGTTTCCGGTCTCACAAGCAACTTTAAAATTCAAAGTGAACGAATTCATTGTGCAAGACTCTCGGAAAACACCTTTCAAGGATGGTCAACCAGGTAAGCAACAGGTCATCCTGGGTAATGAGTTACAAAGTGACATCAAATTATGGTCTTAGAGCGAAAACGGTTCAAATCGTTCATGCGCAGAAATCCTGGGTTTTCTTTGCGCACACCGGAATCTATAACAACTGCCAGTGCCCGTGTAAGTGAAGGTGACATCCGAGGATGGTTTATCATGACAAAGGATTGGATAGAGAAGAACAATGTCTCAGAGATACTGCTAGATGCTCCTAGGGTATGGAACGGTGATGAGACGTCGTTTTACCTACACCCAAAAACGAGAGAAGTGATCGCTCGAAAAGGATCTAGAAACGTTTACGAAGTGGAGCAAGCTGCAGGAAAACAAAATGTTACTGTAATGTTCTCTTTTAGCGCGGCAGGTGCAGTTGTGACTCCGCAGGTAATTTTACCTGGACAGCGAGTACGCAAAGAGGTCGCTGAAGGATTTCCTCCTGACTGGCTTATTGGGGTATGCGAACGTGGTTGGATGACTGCTCATAACTTTGCCGAGTACATAAGAAAAAACTTTCATCCTTTTCTTGTCAAAGAAAAGGTACAGTTCCCAGTGATATTTTTTGTGGACGGTCACATTTCCCATAAGGCCCTGGAAGTGGCGGATTTATGCCAATCGTTGGGTATTATATTAATTGCATTGTATCCAAATACTACCCACATTACGCAACTGTGCGATGTTGCCGTTTTTAAGCCACTTAAAGATAAATGGAGGCAGGTTGTGGAGGAATGGCGGTTGGCACACAATGGTGAAATATTTACGTTGCCACATTTTGGCAAAGCGTTGGCTAAGGCTGTAGAAGATGGACAGCTTCCGCGTTTGTGGGTTGCATCCCTTCAATCCGGACAAAGTAGATTACTCGAAATGCTTAGCTCAAAAGGTAAATGTTCCAGCTGTAGTGGAAGAAGCAGAGACCATCGATACAGCTGCTCATGATGTCGATATAGATACTACCGGTCTCGATTGCCACGGCCTTATGGATGCAACAGAGCCAAATCCACCAACGCTGGACAATATGGATCTGCCAAGAGTGCTACAAGCTATTCCTCCGCAATCAACATCACCATCATCGTACAAGCATTTCCCCGTTCCTGTAGATGACATCATTCAAGCAGTTGACATGATTGGTTGTCAGACAATTCAAAAGATACAAGGCGATGTATCTAATCTTACTGGAGAAGAATGTATCATTCGATTCTTTTTTCTCAAGTTCGTACAACCGTATATTAATGCAATCAGCAACTTCACACCAGAAGAAAGCTTCGGACTGGTAGATCGTTCAGCAAGATACGAAATAACAGGACAGTCGCAGGGTTACTATTGTGTTTCTCATACCGAAATAACGACGATTGAGAATGAGATATGTGAAACTACTCACAATGACGGTAATAACATTTAAATTTGAAAATTATGAATTTATTATAAAACATTGTTAACTTAAATTTTCACTTGATTTTTATCCTATAGACTCTGGTGGATCCTTACATTCAAACTTGATTGAAGAAGGATCAATAATTTTTGAATGCGTATTAGCTGACAATATAAGTCTGCCACAGGCTCAGCATGGACCAACACAAACTTGATCTACCCTAGTGGTTCTCAGAATATTGGTATGATTTCACATCAGCTCAAAGTGCCTTTCTGAAGGGTATTGAAAATTAATTTAACATGTTGGTGGTAAACATATACGCAAACAGTATATGTGCCACATGTTCATGCCACAATGCATTGCTAAGGGCGACAAAAAAGCAAAAACTCCGGATGGTCGCGGATTTATATAGCGGGTTTATACAGTTTTCGGTATCAATTAGGGAAAAGGAAGGATCTTCTGCCGTCTAATTTTACTGTTTTCTTCACTGCATGATCTTGAAAGGCTTGGGTAAGATTCCTGATTAACGCCTTGGAAATCCACAAACCACACCATGAACACTTAAAATGCATCATTTATAAAACACTGGCTGTACAGGATTTTTTTGGATGAACAGACCTTTTGTTTCCTTACTGATTATTTCACTTCCAAGTTCACTCTTTAATATTAGGTACTGCAGCGTGACGTCACAAATGAATTCAGTGTTCATCAGCTGAACTTTTTGACAGTCTTGTTTTGGGTACTGTTTATAAGCACTTAGAGGTTTTTTCGATAAACATATTTTAAAATTTCTGAATTCAAACCCGGTGAAAGGATGCTGCTCGCCGACATTGCAAAAGTATGGTTTACATCCCACTGCAGTCTGAAAAATTATCGAGAAAATCTACCCAAGAAAGAATCGAGTAAGTCCACGCAAACGGTATCACTGAACTGTCATCCGATTGAGATTAACCCCGGTGGTGCAAAACCACCACCACCATTGTCACCTTTTAATTTTGCTACATGAGAGTCGCAATAAGCGATTTTGTCATTTATCCCACCCACTTTTCGCTCTTTCTCTTCGTGAAGAGGCGATCAGAAAATCGCTCATTGTGAGTCTATCGAAGCTAAATTTGCAGATTTTATGTGTCAAACACAAACTTTGCAATCTTTGCTTGTTACTTACAAATACAAAATAGCATCATAATATCTTATTATTCCAAAGCTTAATAAATTATTTTTAGCCAAAATGAATGGAAGGCTTCTTTTTTAAATCTTTATTATAGAGATTTTTGCCGTAGGCTAGTTCATCTCTTGGGAAGGCCCCTGCTTATTGAAGACTGATTTCTGAAGCAGAAAGGAAATAGTAAAGGGCATCTTCAAACCTTCTAAAACCTTGAAATAGTCAAAAATATAACAGGAACTAAATCTAAGATTATACTAGTCCCTTAAAGAATATTGTTTTGTTTGCTTTTCATTTTTAACTTTTGAAGAAAGATTTGACATAAACACTCGAGGATCATCCATATTTCTTCCATCTCTTGCAGACTTCCACAGGGCTAGTGAATTTTGACTTTAGGGAATTCTGCAGTCTAGGTGTACAAACTTCTAGTTAATGTTAAAAATTTTACTATGAAAACAAAGAATGAAATTTAAATAAGTTACTCATCTAACTATAATCGCTCATTTTATATTTTATGATTCTAAATGCAATGTTTTAAATTATTTTTTTTTTTCAATAAAGCAGCAAATTTGGATCCTTGAATTATATTGAACTACATTACACAGGAGTCAAAATTGCACGGTAATATTTTAGTACAGGACAAAAAATTTAAATATACTAATTCAAAAGCAATAGCAGCTTTAGAACAGTACTGGCAAGCAGGGTTGCTTCCACACTCACTTGCTATAAAACAATGTTGAACTTATAAGTAACAAGAAGAGGGTGTAAAGTATGTGTTTGAATCATAAAACCTGCCAATTTCGCTTTCAGAGCGTCACAATCAGCGATCATCAGATTCACTAGCGTTCACTCAGAGTAAGCGCTCACGAATCGTCAAATCGCTAATTATGACGCACTGAAAGCAATATTGACAGATTTTATATGCCAAACACATACTTCACGATCTATTCTTGTAACTTACAAGTACTAATTATCATTATAACATTTAACGTTTACATAATTCGGAAAATCAACCCTGCTGGCAAGCTACACTAATGAATTTGAGCTCTTGAAAACTTTAAGAAACTCAATATTTATATTTTAGGGCCAATGCGAAAATATTACTGCGTACATTTTTTTTTAACGCAGGACTGTAATCAGGTGCGAAATAAATAAGTGAGAAAGTGTCAATTAATCCATGTGTATGGTGCTGTATGGTGGTGGTAAGATACTGATTTTATTGGCTTGATATGTTCCCATGGGATGTATGTTCCGAAACTTCAATTGATTTTTTCAAGAGATGTTGAGCTTTTTTCTTATATCCAAGAGTACTTTTGTTTTCTGTGATAACGTGATAAAGTTTTTTTTTTTTAATTTTTGTTTAATGATATAATGTTATCATACCTCTACTTTATTTTAGGCAAACAGAGAGAAGATTCTGACCTATGCTTGGGTACACACCATGATACGATACGAATAATTGTTAAATGGTCAAATATTGGCAGACATACATTTCCATTGGAACTGAAAATCAAAAATGTAGGCCATTTTGATTATTTTCACGTGATATATTTTTGTTAAATTCATAACATCTCGTAAAAACAATAATTTATAAATAAAAAATTACAGCACCCCTCATACAAGAGATGATGATGATCCCACCTCTTACCCCTACAAAGGTTTGAGTTGGACGATTAATCTTTAAGATAGTTAAATATGACTTTTTAACCAGGTTAGCAAAGAAAATCGAACTGGTTACAGTAACAGATAAAAATTCCCAAAACACTTTTCAGTTTCTTCACAGTGATATAAATGTGGAAATGCTCAGGCATCCACCTCTTAGTTCACCTTTTTCTCCACCTAAAATATTCATAAGTATTACAAGCGATCAAGAGTTAATGAACAATCAACAAAGCATCATATTACACTAGCAACCCCGCAATCTGATACTATCATAGTTTTCAGCAATGTCAGAAATGCTCACGAGCCCCCGACATTTTCCAGAAAACTTACAACTAACACAAGCCATTTTCCAAAGTAGCTTCAAAATTGCATTTTTTTTTTATCAAATTTTAAATTCAGTCCTCTATATCCTTAATACGCGCGCGAGGCTCAAACCTTTGTAGACAACTTTTTTTTAAATCTACTCTAATCTACTTATCTAATCTATTAAATAAAATATTAAAAATCCATTATCACCATCGTAGCGAACAAAACTAGTTTTTGCTGTGCTACACACTTAAAAATAACTATTTTTACACGAGACGTAATCCATCTTTGACGTAAATTATGGAGCGTAAACAAACATGTCATGTAAAATTAAATATTCCCAAACCTAAACATGCGCAACTCGACGGAAAGTACGCTTGATTGAATTGATTTTCTCGTTTATTTTAACTGATTTTTATGTCATTTGGACTGCTTGCATGTGTCGGTTTCAGGTCACGGAAATTTACATGACTTTTTCGTAGTGTGTACAATAATTACTAAAAAGTCGTCATAATGACTTAGATGAGCTACCCATACAAAATAATCCGTTAGAGATAACTTCGTCAAGCCTCATACCATGCGCAAATGGCATAATTTACAGCATACGATAATATTTGGATTTCAGTATGTCATGATTTTTCTTAACCATGAGATGGACGACGAGCTGCAATAGCATGAATACACAGGAATAATAGATTCTCTAGCCTAGCATTAAGTTATGAGCTGTGTGTTTATGGGAGAAATCTATTTTTTTTTTCAAACATTATAAAATGACAATGGACACTATTGAGATTGAGAGACACTATTGTTACACGTAGATAACCAATATCTCAATCTCATTTTCAATCGTTTAATCAAATTTCAATTCAATGAATTCAATTTTACAGCTCTTATTTTCTGTTTTGACATTTCGATGTGCAGTTATGCCACTTATAACATAGTAAGTGTAATGAAATTACTTCACTTTTCGTAAGGCATCTAATTCGAATTTCCACATATGTTATGTGACCGCATACTAACCAGCGGTTGAACATGGTAGTAGCCACCGTCAGGAAACATTTTAAAAGATTCGTAATTAATCCGTAATAATCCGTAATTCGAATTCTTTCTATAACAAATTTTCTTCATACTTGAAGAAAATTGCGATAAAATTCGTGTAAAAAATAAATCATATTGCTGTGAAGCTATTTTAGTTAAAATAAGACCCTAAGACTAGGATCGAATAGCAAAATAAGTAGAGGATTTGAACTAAAATTGTATTTATATAATCATCCCACTCCTAAAGATAAACAATATGAACATTTGTTTTTATCTAGTTCTAGCCTTCAATCAATCGTACAATATCAACATTGTGGATATTTCTACTCGTAATTCTAAGTCCTCATGCAATTTTCGAATTCATCATGATGAAATTGCTTGTAATGCAAACGATTTCATTCGGACACTATCGCATCGGTATTTGTTGCCCTTTTTGGAAATCGAGAAAATAACAGTGTGTCTCATTTCAATATATCTGCCGATGTACAATCATTGCAAAATGAGTACCTACACAAGCGTTTAGCAAAATAACTACGTTTTAACCGTTCGCTCAACCAGGCAAACAAGTGGCAACAGCAGCAAGTCGATTCTGGTTTACACCGTGGAAAAGTGGCCATCAGGTGGGAAATACGAGGCAAATCCAATGTGCAATGCGGCATGACGAAGTTCGAACGCAAATGATGCAATTTATAGGTATTCCTATTCCTATTCTACAAACAGTGGTTCATTCATACTTCACTTGACGATGACATGAAGGTAGATGACGATGATGATGAAAGGGTTCGATGGGAATTGTACCTACTCACATTGCACCATAGGCTACATATGCACACTGCATCGTTGCCATAATGTGACTGTGTGAAAATAATTACTTATTGCTTGGCAAAATGACTTGCATCGTCAATTAAATAGCACAGATTTCAAGCTTCTCTTTGGTAATATTAATTTACTTTATTAAATTAATTATAGGAACGTACAAATGAACAAAACCTAGCATTTCTAACCCACATACGAAAATAAAAAGGAGAAAAAAGTTTCTGTGATGACTCTCGGTGTCACTGAAACACCCGACAAATGAAATCTTTGATTTGCCCCTTTAAGTGGAGGCTAGTATCTAAATGTGCTATGGAAGGGAAATCAATTTTAATGTTCTCGTATATAGAACCCCTTAAAAATGTATGGAAAGGTAAGTCATGTTGATACTAGCTTAACATGAAAGTGCATCACCCAAGATTTCGTTTAGTGAGTAATTTGAGCAATACCGAGACACCGTGACTGTGTTCAACATCGTTAATAAAATACAGCTTGTTGCATCGGTCAATTAATTATACTCTATGTATTATTTTCCTCGGTTGATACTACAAACCATTATCCTTAGCGATTGATTTATGAGGTTCCTTCAGTCCTAGTTAAAGTAAATGCTTCATTTACAGCTTGATAAAAATAGAAGAAGAAAAAAAACCAGTACCATCAAATTGTGAATTATTTATGTGCCGTTAAGTTGAATTTTAATTATCGTTCTAATTAACTTCTTTTTTTTAATGGAAACGGACATGTGTTCATAATGTTTTTTTTTTTCTTTTACATTTCCAGGAATGCTCCATTTTCGTTTTCGAGAAACGCACAGCAGAGAAGCTGCACAAACCCAAACGGAAAGATCTAGTCACGGAGATCCTGCGAGCGTCTGTCAAACAGCTGGAGCGGTTTCGACATCCGAAAGTAAGAAGAATTATTTTCTCAATGCTTAATTAGCCATCAACGAGATAGAATTATATCGGTACCCAAGCACCAGTTCACATGTTATACATATTACTTTAATCAAATTTTCCTATGTATGCCTTTTTTCTCCACACATCTCAATTCAATAAACAACTTATCAACACAAAGCTGATTACCAAACAAACTTTGAAATACGAAACTCCAGAAAACAGATACGCCGAGACAGCACTTTGCTTTACCTCAGCATCATTCTCCCATGGGAAAATAATCCCTCGTCATACCCGTACTCCGTCCTTTCCCGACAATGAAAATGTTACCACAATCTGTATTGCTATACATATGTGTTGCAAAAGCTCCATCACTACCCTCGCAACTCATTCCACTAAACTGAAATCAATTTTACTCTAATCTCGTCTCGTTTTCCGTTCAATTTCACTTCGCCTCTTCTGACTTAGTTATTCTTTTCGTCTTCCACGTTTTTTGCTTGCCCTCATCCAACGCAACGACGCCGTCCAGATCCTTCAGATAATGCACACCGTTGAAGAAAGTTCGGAGACCCTTTCGTTTGCCACCGAGCCCGTCATCGCCAGTTTAGCGAATGTCTTAGCATACCAGGTGAGTACCAACCGAACCGAGCGGCGACCGGCTGATGACGGTGCACTAAACAAACAAAAACAATTCATCCTCTCACCTTCACCAAGCCAAGTGTAAGCGGTAGGGCGTGGGTGGCGACAGCATGAATGGTTTCTCGCAATGTCATTTTACTCAGTTGCGGTCCCTCCGGATGGGATAACAATATCGTTACTGTCATATTTCTCATAGGATCAAACGCTTGGCTGCGACAGTGCGGTATTCTCCACTGGGAGAACCGGAAAATTTAAAGAGAGACTTCGTCAGGACACCTTTCCTGAGGCAATCCCACGGAGAAAAACTAAATGGCGACGGGTTCAGATCCGAGTTTAGTGTAATATCATTAACTGCATGGCGGTATGTTTTGCACAGAATTGCAAAAACAAATCCATAAAATGTGGTTTATAATCTGGTACGGGGTGCCAATATGTGCCAAGTGTATGGGAAAAAAGAGGCCATTGAATTTTACAAACGGACCATACACAAAATGTTTTTTGGTTCTTAAAAGACCCTATGCAAAATTTGGGCTCAATCGGATATGATTTAGGGGTACAAATCGGTCAAAGTTTGAACTGTAATCATCTGAAACGTCGAAATCTGATACCATAAAAAAAATGGCGAATATCAAACAAGATTATTTGTTTCTTCAGTATGGAACATTGTTGAATTAATTTATAAATTGTTCACAATTAACCATTTCATGACGATTTCTACCACTCAACAGTGAACCAGGAATTAAATCTAGCAGGTAAAATTCATAATGCTCTGGGATTACATACAATTAAGTTGACGTCTTGAGTGAAGTTTTTTGGATACGTTAGGACTACAATTTGGTGGATAAAAATAGCTCATGTTTTGGCTGGAAAAATGGCACTGCGATACAACCTTTTTTATTTCGCAAGATAGAGGTTTCCTGTCTTGGGCAAAGTTTTAGAAAACGTAAAGTTTTATGATAAGTTGCTAAACACAAATAAGCTGTATATCTTTAAAGATCTGAGATATACGAAGTTTTATTTATTAAATGTGTCTGAAATTCACGTTTTTAGTATTATATTTTAAACATTCGTTCAGGAAAAAACTTTTATCATTTTTCCTCGATCGGAACTAATCAATTAAAACTTTTTCATATCGATATTATTATCTTTAGAGTACTGAAAAAATTATGTCACATAAAATTTGAATAAAAATACATGATTTTCTGACTGAATTTTCTAAAAAAAAATACGCAATTGAGCGCAAAATGGCTTTAATCATTCATTATAGTCAGATATATTTTACATACGTGTATTTGAATCAAGCAAATTATTTTATTTAACCAAATGCAGCTAAGTTATTCTATTATGCATATTAAGGTGAGTAAGCGGCGCCGGTGGTGTAGTGGTAAGCGTGATTGCCTCTCACCCCAGCAGGCCTGGGTTCAATCCCAGTCGGCACCGCCGGGATATTCTGAGGCATAACATCTCTGATCACGCCTTCCTTCGGAATGGAAGTTAAGCCGTTAGTCCCCGGTTCATGAGTTGATGGGTCGATAGGTAGGGTCCAAGTGTGGGAGCTGCCTTCCTGGCGTTGGTAGCATTGATTATCAGCATGGAAAACAAGATCGACGGAAAACAAATCAAGGGAAAAAATATTAAGGTGAGTCAATCAATTTTGAGGTTCCTAAAAACTATGCCAAATATGAATGAAATTGGTAATGATCTGCATTTGTGGGACACCTTTAAAATTGGAATATAAAAATATATGAAAAACGGAACGAAACTATTCATCCCAAGTAACAAATCTAGAGCTGCTTGGCTATATTCAAAATTTATAAAGGTTTTATTACAGCTGCAACCACTACCTACAGCTTTATGACGGTCATATACAATGCAAGTCATGGGACATTCTCATAGCTATCTACAAAACCCCTATAAAGCTAATTAAAAACCAACTGCTGCTTATGCTTTTTTCACTTATGAAAGGTTTTATGATTGCCTTGAAGTATAAAAAAAGCAATATAAATTGCCCATTGCTATATAAGTAAGCGCAATATAACTTGTTGGCCATAAAACAGTTGTTTAAAAACAATTATAAGCGTTCAGTTGCAACTTGTCAGACATTTACACTTGGCGGTTCATTTTTACAACATAGAAATAATCAAAACTTTCCGGTACTTCCAAGCGGAGCGCAAAGAAAATCAACAAAATTTTTAGCATGAGCCCGTTTATTTGCTACAGTCAGCCGCAAACCTCCGTGAATAACTCCAACCAAGAAAAAAAATGCCGCTGCATTTTCTGCGGATGTCACAAAGGTAGCTGTAAAGAGTGTGCCTCCTCACCATTCTGAACCATCTTCAATTCGAATGGACACATTACTACACCAAAAATGACTCATGAAGAGGAAATATATAATTATCTGGAGTCGGAGAATGATACCTATGCCAACTTGCATCTCTTATCAGATTCACAGTCGTGGATGGTCACAACAATTCAACAATCAGCATTGAAAATTTTCTTTCCTTTTCTTTCCTTTTTTTCATGGGGTGACACTGTCGAATCTTGGTCGAAATACATGGAATGGTGACAGTTCTAGGACAAAAAAAGTTGAAATCACGCATAACATTTCATAAAGTTTAATGTACCATTCAAAACTTTTCCAAATGTTTGTAAAATTCATTGGTTGCACCCGTAGAATAGGAATATACGTTTACCCTCAAATGAAAAAAAAGAATTGCTCTTGTAAAAAGAAAATAGTGCTCGAAATAAAATCATGCATAATGCTTTTCTGTTCTGCTTCCATCCAATGTAAGCATTAGAAAAAATCTCTCTAATGAAGAAAAAAAAAATTAAGCATTAGACATTTTAAGAAATTGCACTTGGTGTTTTCTCGCCTGCTGTCCTCTGTCATCATATTGTCATTTTGAAAATCCCATTAGCCTTGGAATAAAATCCAAGAAATTTCAATACAATAATGGCTAAATAAGAGATCCGAACTGATTTCCAGTGTGCATTGGTATGAATTTGTTTATTGAGATCTATTCTCTGTAAAATTAAGATGATTCCATCAAATTAATTTGATTTCTAAGACAATCTTTCTTGTTAACTTGAATTATTTTTGAGGTGCATTTATTTAACGCTCATATTATCCCAATATACACGATAAAATTTCAAGCGCATATGATTTGGAACTTCTAAAATGTCATATATTTTCATTAAGATTTTCACTATGGTGATGGCATGGTGATCTTGACACCAACACTCGAACCTATTTTTACAACTAAAGATTACCATATGGGGAAAAAAGTTTCAGCAGAACAGAACAACAAAAAGCTAATTTATGGCGGTTGCTTTGATGCAATAAAAATTAAATTGTATTTATAACTGATTTTCACCAAAGCGTAATAAAACTGCTTGGATACAATATTACTCTTAAAGATGCTATGAGAACCTTTTGTAGACAGCTTTATTGTGATTCTCAAACATGCTTTATAAACCTTATCAAGAGTGGTCCACTAAGCTGGAAGACGATCTTATAGCGGTTATCAAACGGTTGTGCTGGAGCTAAGAATTGTATTGACGATTTAATAAAATTGATCTCAAAAACCACTAATAGAGTGCAATAAAACAAGAAATGCTACTTGGAATATGCTTGTCAAAAATTCAAAAAAATTTGCAATTTGGATCAATTCTAAGAATGGGAATGTTAAAATTTTATTTTCGAACTATCACTAAGAGGTTCAACAACTCCCAACTGAGAGAAAACTCGTAGGATAGTGAAAATTTACTGCGATATCACTTTCTCATTTACGCTTCCCTTACACGCTATTGCTAAACTATCTAAATTTGAGTAGTATTCACTCATATCGCTCAGAAGTGAAACTAATCTAAATTGAGCAAACTAAGTTGGGAGCGACAAGTTGACAAATGGACATCATCGACCTGAAGCCGATCGATGTTGTTCAACTTAGTTGACTCAAAACGGCGCCGGTGGTGTAGTGGTAAGCGTGATTGCCTCTCACCCCAGCAGGCCTGGGTTCAATCCCAGTCGGCGCCGCCGGGATGTTCTGAGGCATAACATCTCTGATCACGCCTTCCTTCGGATGGGAAGTAAAGCCGTTGGTCCCCGGTTCATGAGTTGATGGGTCGATAGGTAGGGTCCAGGTGTGGGAGCTGCCTTCCTGGCACGTTGGTAGCATTGGTGCTCAGCACGGAAAACAAGATCGACGGAAAAATCAAACCAAAGGAAAAAAATATATATAATAACTACAAAAACCACCTTAGGAAATAGTTTCGATGCTGTTCCGAAACGTTTTAATGATGTTTTCGGTAACATTTTTTTTTTCTTACTTTATTTAGGAGATTTTTAAGCGTAGGCTAGTTCATCTCCGTTCAGTAACAAATTGTAAATGCCACATATACAGTAATACAATATTTTGGTTTAAAATCATGTTCAAAATAAGACATTTTGACAGCCAGCATAGTGATACGCCGATGAATGTCAAATGTAAATATTGTGGAATAGTCGAGTATTAGTACACTACAGAAAAAAATTAAAGGGTTGTGTCCTATACACGACCGCAGTATGACGTAGAACCACGCAAAATTGATGTATGTCATGCATTTTTGACTATTTTACTTTATCTTAAATTTTTCAATTATTTCAATGTTTCGGTGTTTTGCATGTAAAATTTTCCAAGTTCCTCATTCCCTCATTGTGGTAGGTGGTAACGCCATGGTCCACCTTAATCCGCTAACTTGCTCCTGATTGCTGCAGGACCAAGTGCCACGCCGTCCGAAGCGGTAATGAGCAGAGACATGACAGCAGCGCTGTTTTATATCTTATCAGATTCAAGCAGAATGATGTACAACCAAATAGTACTCGATTATGAAAACTGGGTTAGGGAAAATCATGTCTTTCATGAAAACAGAGATAAAATTATCATTTATAAATTTTTCAAATTTTTGTTGTGGAAAATTGAAAAAAAAAAGTTCATTTCAGCAGATTTGTAATGTAATATCCTATCGATTGGCGTATTTGGATTTTATTTTCATCTATAAATGACAAAGTTACAAGCGTTCAAAACCTAACACTATTTCACCACACATATTTTTTGATTTGCACCCCAGTATAGTCGACAAAGACGTAGTTTTACGTCAAAAATCTGAATTTAACAGTCGCTTAAATCTCCCCTCGTTTAATGTTGAGCTAAGGTTGGCATAAACGATGAAATTGTTTACAAGCTTATATACAACAGAGCTGATTTATGCGATATTGCGCTAAAATTAACCTGATATATCGTGTAAATGTACGCCAAATGTAGTGTAAACTTCGGGTGCGCAATATATATACACGATTTTTTTCCAAAACTAAAAAAGTCTGCACAGTGTAGACGAAACACGGTTATCTGTCAAGCACAGCAAAAAAATAATTTTGATATCACATCAAAGTGGATGCACTACAATCATGTCGAAAATTTCATGTAATTTGTATGACCACATAAATAAACAAATGCAGTAAAAGCAGCGTAATGTCAGTTCATGCATTGTATTAATGATGATTTTGTCCTTTTTAGCAAGTAATATTACACCATATTTTCGACATGATTGTAGTGCATCCACTTTGACGTGATATCAAAATTATTTTTTTGCTGTGAGGATAAGCAATTAAGATAGTGGAATAAAATGGAAATTACTTATCCCTTCTCTCTTTCTTTATACAAAAATTGATCTTACCGGCGCACAGGTATAGATTTGGGTCCTGTTTTACATTCCGTCGCTGATTGGTTGATTTTTCAGTTAAAGATGTATTTTTTTCTAAATGTGTATAAAATACCGTCCGAACTGTTTGAGCTACTTAAACAACAAAAATATTAAACAGAGACTGCAGGAACGAAATAAAGAAGCCAGTTGTCCTGTCTTGTCTTAGAGTACGACGACAGAATAGCAGAACTGAAAAGCCTTGGTCAAACCCTCCACTGAGAATAGATGAAAATTTGGATTCAACTGGATAGCAACCTTGCTGAGAAGAAACTAGTTTTTGTGAAATATATCACATATTTAAACCTTGTTACCGTATGTTAAATCATGGTACAAATTCAAATTATTCGACACTAATAGACTGCTCTGAATACCCAAATAATAATGCATTCAACTGAGTATGGCTCCAATTTTAATATTATAAAGCCGTGTACATACGATTGTTCTTGCAGTTATAGTTGGTTGCACTAATAATTGAGATTCAGCATAGCACCTCATGGGTTGAACTAGACAATAGTTAGTGGTCCATAATAATCAAGAGCTTTTCTAACTTAAGCAGGAAAAATTCTCACAAGCTGATATTTTCTCTAGACGATTATTTAATATTTGGACAGCTTTTGTAATCCCTTAGTCGAAATAATTCCAACAGGTCCAAAATACAAGTTGCCGCTATTAAAAGATCAGTGCTATGACAAAATCCCGTCTTAAAAAGAAGCATTTCGGATCATTTCTCCGAGGGGATAATACAAAATTACACATTTTTGTTCCACTTTTATGTGAAGCTACTCCCTCATCTGGGAACACCAATTACAAACGATAATTTATCACATTATCTCTTCATTAGCCGGAGTTCGTTCCACTTTTCCCCATATCAAAAACAACTGAATCCAAAGTCTATCCCTAAAAAGTTATGTCTCTGACTACTTAACGGAAGGTGACAACGAGCTATGCGAACAAAAACAAAGGCAAAAGCAAAAACCCACCAGGGAAGGGAAGGAAAACTTCTCCCTTCACTTCATTATATAGTACGGCTCATAAAACATTTCTCAAATTAAGATAAGAACTTAATGAATGTGAAAACAAGAATGCTGAATGCCTTTGCACGATTGAATCTATGAGTTAGTGGTCACGAGGGGTAAGAAGAGGTGACGAAGGAGATTGTTGGGAAAGTGCCAAGTGAAAAAAGCATGGAAATTATGAGAGACTGTTCGTGGAGTAGCACTTCAATGGTTCAACGGAAAGGACGACAGGGAATAGCATGCAGTGAATGGAGAAAAGCAGGAGAATGAAAGCTTATGGACCACTTGTGGATGGCTCTGGCGCACTAAAACGGCAAAAGAGAAAAGCATCAACCGCAAACCCACATCCATAGCCAGAGGCTATCAATGATCGAAAGGTGACGTCAAAAATACTTTTTTGTTGAATGAACTGCTGTCGGGAGAGTCTGCTGAGCACGTTCATGCCCAAGCGAGAAGATACTCTACGTCTCCCTCTGGGTACAATCAAACGAGCAGCGTGCACAAAAAGTGGAATTGGTTCTGAAACGGCCATTAAGTAACGAGGGGGTGTATGGTAGAAAAGAAAGCTCTAGCAAGCAACAAGTCGCATTTTTTCGCCTTTCTTATTAAAATGCCACTCGTGGCAGACAACCCTAAGGCATCCCGTGGAGCAGTTAGCTAGCGTGCCATAACGGGGATAAAAAGTGGCACATTTTCAAGGAATAGTGCATCCAGCAGCGCTGGGTGTTTGTTGGTCTACGCCAACGAAGCAAGAAGATGGATGTACCTTTCATATTATATGAGCTTTCATTCTGAGACACATTCTTTAACAACAATATTTTTTGAGCAAGAAGCTGCCAGAGCTTGAGAAGGATATGCATCATCATGACTACTTACATTTGTCTCACGTCTAATAATTAGTATTTAAGGTAAAATTGAGAACTTGATGCCTTCGGTTAAGTCTGCTGGAATTCAAAGTTCTATCTTACGTTTGGCGCTTTGAGTTAAGAAGAAATGTTTTTATCAATTATTACTATGATGAAATGATGTATGCAGTTAAGTTGTAAAGCAAATTATAGCAAGGAAGTTTGCCAAAAACACTCACTTTCTATATACACATTTGAGTCAGTAAAATCGATTTTTTTAACTCAGTGCTTCCAATTTTTATATTATTCAATCAATTCGGTTTAGTTCAAATTATTTTTTTAAATTTCACACGCTTAATCACGGCTTCCCTGTTAGAAATAATTATTTTTTACAGTTTTCGAGCTGTAAATCACAAAAATTACCGAACAATCAGCTAAATAAAATTACTGATGATCAGTAGCTTTTGCGAAAAACTATTGAATGTTGTAATAGCAGGTACTGAATTGACTGTAAAGTATACAGTTTTACGGGAAATGACTAAAACTCACCGAGTTTTCAGTACTGATTATGTTTTACTTAAACAGTCGCCAATCTTCTTTCTTTTATTTAACGTCGGTCTCTGTTCCGCAATCTAGTGCCAATCACCGACGGACATCGATTGCCATCCATTAACGGCAATCGAATGTGCAGGAAGGCAGATTCCACACCTGCATAGGATATCGCATCCATTCAACACACATGGGCCGGGACCAACAGCTTTACTTCCCTTCCGAAGGAAAACGTGACCAGAGATTTTTATGCCTCAGAAAAATCCCACCGACCTCGGCTGGGATTGAACCCAGACCAATTGGGGTGAGAAAGCAGTCACGCTTACCACTACACCACCGGCGCCGGCTTTATTCAGTCGCCAATCGAAATTCCAAAATTAGTTACCACACCAGTACATTGGATAACTTAACTTCATCCTCCACCGTTCTACCTCGCGCACTTGACTTCAGAAATTTGTGTGTGAAAACAGCAACATATTTATGAACATTACTGAAACGACTGGAAGTCACCGCAGGAGTGCAGAAACATTCACGGAATTGAGCAGTTTCTGCATCGACTTCCAGATGTTCCATTGACTTCGAAGCAAAAAATTTCAATTGTATGTAGTAGCACTCCAGACTTAGGCACGCAATCTGGCACTTCAAAAAAAAAAGCAACAATCCGGCCGAACTACGAGGAAGCGTTGAGCGCTCAAGCTGGACTCAGAATCAGTGCTGTAAATTATCAAAATGAATTGAAAATTTTTGATGAAAATGAGAAAAGCACCTATTCGCTATCAAAGGAACCTCTTTCGAAAAGGTGATATCAGTTTGCTTAGGGGCTGTTCATAAACTACGTAGACAGTGAAGAGCTTTGAGTGTTTCCTTTAAATTCCGTTATAATTGCTTATCTTTTGACAGATACGCGTATTTCGTCTACTACTTGCAGACTTCATCAGTACTAAGTACTTAACACCACTTGGCACTGATGAAGTCTGCAAGTAGAATAACGAAATTTAAAGGAAATAAACCAACACACTCAAAGCTCTTCATAAAGGGATTCCGTTAAGAGGTTCGACAAATTTAAAAGATTGATCATGGCTTTCAAGCTTTCAGAACCTAATAGGTCCATATCACTTAAGAAATCCATCGCAGGTTTAAGGAAAGACATAGCGTTTCTAAAGAAATTCCGAAAATTAAATCTAACACCTATCAGTCATATGATTAGGGTTAAGACACCAACTCCCTTAAAAGTAGTTCGTAAGATGGAGTCAGAATTTATAAAAGCGAGCATTCAGAGTCAAAGTTGGAAACAAAGTCGTTGGAATGTTATTCCCTGCATTTGAAATTGGAAAAAGAATTCACAATCACTTTCCACTGTTTATGACTACACACTTAGAAAAATTCATGTAGATTTAGGTGCTCTGAGAGTAACATATACGAGCGTCAATTTTGACATAAATTTGAGTCATAACAGACGCGAAATATAGCCTAATCAAATTGGGAGGCTAATCAGGACCCGATTTGAAACCATTTAAGCACTGTGGAGCGAAAAAGTCAAAATTTGCATCAGTCTATTGTGGATAGAACGTTGAAAGAGTGCAAGGTGTTTATTGACAACACTACGAATCAATTGAAAGTTTCAAACCCTATTCTACCTAGGATCAAAAGTTTACCAAAGATTCACAAACCAGAAAATGAAATGAGGGAGATTATCTCGGCTGAAGGATTTCCCTCTCATAAGCTTGCCAAATGGCTAGTAAAGGAATTTAAAAATATTCCTAGACCCTTTACCACTCGCTCAGTTAACAGCACACAGGAATTCGCAAATCAACTTCAGGCATCAGGAGAGATTCGGGAAAATGAAGTCATGGTTTCATTTGATGTCACAGCACTTTTTCCGAGTGTACCAGTAAAGGAAACCATCAGTCTTTTAGAGGACTAGCTTCTGAAGCAACGTGAGAATTCTTCTTGGAGAAACAAATGTCGGTCATATCTCAAGCTTACTCGTCTTTGTATGGAGGAAAATTATTTCATTTTCAGAGGAAATTTTTATAAACAAACTAAAGCTCTTATGGGCAATCCGCTTTCTTCATTTTTATTTGAATTGTTCATGGCTAACCAAGAAAATACTCTGGAGGATAGGAATTTGTTGCACAAGTGTTGGTATAGATATGTGGATGACATTTTTAGCATTGTCAAAAGGGAAGATTTATCAAAAACTTTTGAGGCCATAAGCAACGTTCACAAGGACATCAAATTTACTTACGAAGAAGAGAGAGACGGCAAACTCCCCTTCTTAGATCTTCTCATCATCAGGGAAACGTCCTCGTTCAATTTCGAAATCTATAGGAAACCAACAAATACAAAGAGAGTAATACCAATCACTTCAAACCATTCCCATCAACACAAAATGACCGCTTTTTACCACATGGTTCACAGGTTGTAAACTCTTCCTCTTAGCGATACAGGAAAATCAAAGGAAATAGCTCACATTTTTCAAATCGCTAGACTTAATGGATATCAAGAAGAAAAAAATCAAGCAGTAATCGATAAAAGAACAAGGGATCATTTTAGGCGTATTTCGACAACTCTTACACCAGTAACTGAGGGTTTAAAACGGTTAGCGATGAGTTTCGACAAAAACATTACCAAACCATTGATTTTGGAGTTTAGAAGTTTTGGCCTGGATTCAGTATTCAGCAGCAGGAAAAATCAGCTGAAGTCACTGTTAGGATCAACAAAAGATTCAATAAATGTCTTTGGGAAAGCCGGAGTCTACCAAATCTCTTGTCCAGATTGCAATAAAATCTACATTGGTCAGACGAAAAGGACATTGGAAACAAGGTTTAAGGAACACATCGCAGAGGTAAAAAAGGCTAACAAAGAGATGGATAAAGGACTGCATTATGAATTTAAATCCAACATTGCAGAACATATCGTTACAAATGGGCACAATTTGACAAAGGATAACATTAATATCCTGTGGAGTGTATTTTCGCCTTGGAAACTAGACGTAGCTGAATGTTTAGAAGTATTTAAACATAATCCATCAGCATTGCTTAATAGAGATCAAGGAAACGGATACTCGAGACTCTTTAGCATGCTGCCTAAAACCACACATCGTAGCATGCATCTACCTGTTGGAGACTAAATTTAGGTACCTGGTTAGGTAAATTGTGACATAGCAGTAGATACCTACTGATTTTTAGTACCTATTGATAAGTATATAACTCGTAGATAAAAGATGGATTCTTCAGTGGTTTTGAGTACCCAAGTAACATTGCAAGTTTTATCACGGTTTTAAAGCATGCTACAAGTCTAAATCAGAGTCTGCAAAACTCTCATCAAACTCCAATTGGGTACTTGGTGCTGATGAAGTCTGCAAGTAGTAGACGAAATACGCGTATCTGTCAAAAGATAAGCAATTATAACGGAATTTAAAGGAAATAAACCAACTCAGAGCTCTTCATAAAGGGATTCCGTTAAGAGGTTCGACAAATTTGAAAGACTAATGTGCACACTTAGAAATAACTAACTTCACACGTGACGGAATCCATATTTGACATAAAAGATGAGACGTAAACAAACATGTCATGTAATATTAAGTGTTCCGAGACTGAAAAGTTCGTTGCTCGACGAAAAGTACGTTTGATTGAGCTATATTTCGCGTCTGTTATGACTCAAATTTATGTTAAAATTGACGCTCGTGTATGTCACTCTCAGATCACCTAAATTTACATGAATTTTCCTAAGGGTGTGTATTGTTTGATGTACACCCTTTAGTAAGAACTTTTTGTTGGAAGGAGATTTACCAGAACTGCAATTTCGATGCTGATCCCAATATATCTTCAACACACAACTTCTAAGGGATGGTACCGTGGAAAAAGCTTTTAGCTATAACTAATACTATGTATTGGCGTAAACAGATAGTTCGTAACAAATATATCTTTATGGTTGTAGATCTTATCTACAGATCTATATCTTTAAATATATTATATTATGCATATCTTAAAAAAAAAGAGCAACTCTTCTGAAGACACCAAAGTTCCACAGCCTGCCATTTTCTAGTTATATTACAAATAAAAAAAAATGTTGCACATGATGAAATGGTGAATAAAATGTTCTTCTATATGTTTTCATTAACAACCTTGCAAACTTTTTTTTATTAAGTAGATGCATTGAAAGCTTTTGCTAAGGAAAAATATGGTTACAAATAAGCTTTAAAGAAAATGTCGAATAACTTCAAAATATATGCTTCATTAAATTTAGTCTGTTTACGTCATCTGCAGATATCTGCAGAAACTTTTGGCACCAATTTAAAGGCTGCAGTCCACAGATGGGTCAAATACATAGAAATACCGTTACTTTTAGGAGGAATATGTAAATAATAACAGTTTATATCACAAAATAATGAATTCGATAGCAGTATTAGAAAAATTCACAACATGTAACCCATTTAAATTTCTATCCTCATGTTCCTTGTTGTAGTCAATGCGTTTCACAACCAGAGGCGGCAAATGTAAATTGTTTGCCAAACCTTCATCCAGAGTGAAACAAAATAGTCAGAACACGTGCGGTCGTATGTTTGTATACATACATTACAAGCGAACGGCGGAGATAGACAATAGAAAAAATACTGCAGTCCATTTTTTTCAATTAAATTTTAGTGAGGTTTAGGTGAGGTTTGAACTCGTGACTTTGTCGTGAGAAGTATGGATGCTAACCACTACGCACAGTAAATTATCAACTTCCTTATTTACGTATAATTTTAACAGCTATTCATTCTTATCTATTAATTCCATACTAATCATATATATGCAGTTCATTCCTTCATTCCTTTTTATTTAACGTCGGTCTCTGTTCCGCAATCTAGTGCCAATCACCGACGGACATCGATTGCCATCCATTGACGGCAATCGAATGTGCAGAAAGGCAGCTTCCACACCGGCGTAGGATATCACACCCATTCACAACACACATGGGCCGGGACCAACGGCTTTACTTCCCTTCCGAAGGAAGACGTGACCAGAGATTTTTATGCCTCAGAAAAATCAAACCGACCTTGGCTGGGATTGAACCCAGACCCATTGGGATGAGAAAGCAGTCACGCTTACCACTACATTACCGGCGCCGGCTAAATATATATGCAGTTACGAATAAAAAAACAATAGTTTGGTGCATCTCTTTCAGTATCTAGCTAAAAGGGAAAAATGTTTTTGAATGCTTTTTCAAGATAATCTTAGCATAGTAATAATATTTTTAAGGGTGGGAAGTTTTTATTACTACAAATCTCTATAATAAAGTAAAAAAAAGTTTACATTACTTTCGCCCACTGTTTATATTCCCCTCTTTTTGCAGTAGCGGTATCATGTAGCCAATTCAGTGCATTTAGCAAATTTATTTATACTGGATTCACCAGCTTTTGTAGTACACCGTTGGTAGTATACAGTGATAAACTATTAGATATGTTTGTGATGTATTTTATTCATGATATTTGGGTTGATACGAATGTTTGATTTTATTGACGTTAATATGAGACACTTCCGAGTTGGTTCGAAATGCTAACATGAAGCTTTAGTGTGATGATTTATTAGCTAGAGAATGATCTTTAGAAGAGGGAAGATCATTCTCTAGCTAATAAATCATCACACTAAAGCTTCATGTTAGCATTTCCAACCAACTCTGAAAATCGTTAACTTCGCGTATGAAGTAACATAAAAAAAAACACTTTGAATGAGACACTTGTTAAGTGCCACAGGTTTGGAAAGCTAACTTCTGGTCATGAAATATTTATTCAGATCAAAGACTGAAATAGCGTGAAAGATCACTATGAAACAAAAAACCATCGCTCGACATAGCTTCAGCACTGTCGATGCAATATTTGTACAAAAATCAAAGCAGGATCAGCTATAGGTAAAACACGCATGAAGCTAACACAATAGTTTAGCAAAAACACGAGTATGGAAGTTAAGGACAAGGTTGATAGAATCCACAAATCACCGGTGCCATTTGTGGATTCTACCAATCTTGTCTTTAAATTATGGTCATTCTAGCTCAAGTGTATGCAAAGTTGTGGTCAATGTCACCGATTTCAACCAAACTTTGCAAACATGCTTATTTTGATATTCTAATAACGGATTTTGGTCTAAAGTGCTCTGTGCCACCGTGGATTTTTTAGATTTTTAGATATTATAGCATTGAATAGAGATTACTCCGCAACCAAACTAAATCTATGTGTTCTTGACCCTCCATTTTCAAGGGTTTTAAAGAATCGAATAGATTATTCCAAATTTTATTTGTGTTAGCCGAACTACAGTAAAGAGCCAGATTATTGAAAGGTATCCAAATGATCAAAAAACGCCCTTTTCCAACCTTGATGGGCTTATTGATTTTCAAGATATTAGCCTGAAATTTTCTCCATACGTTAAAAAAAACTATCTACTAGATGAGTCCAACTTGTTTTCATATAGCGGCGCCGGTGGTGTAGTGGTAAGCGTGATTGCATCTCACCCCAAAAGGCCTGAGTTCAATCCCAGTCGAAGTAAAGCCATTAGTCCCCGGTCCATGAGTTGATCCAGGTGTGGGAGTTGCCTTCCTGGCGTCGGTTGCATTGGAAAACAAATCAAGGAAAAAAATACTTCTTTTCATGATGAGATAGAACAAGTGTTTTTATATGTTAATTATTTCAAGAATCTAACGGAAAACACTCTTAGATTTTTTATATTTTTTTTTCAATATATTAAAAAAAAAACGAATTTCAGTAACCTTCCCGTTAAATAAAATGTTGACCCGATAGTTATAGCTTATGAAACTTATATTTAAGTTGACAAACTTTGCATTGAAGAGCAATAACATTTCTAGCTTATTAAGTGTTCTTTTTATCCTAAGTTATTGGTATACCGAGTATATTCTTGTATCTCATAAAAATTAGATGTATTTACCTAAACTAATGTTTATAGGCATCTTTAAAATTTCAATGTGCAGTTGATTTGTGTGGATGAGTAAAATTGAAAACCTGCATACAATTTGAACCAGGAATAGTCTGGAAAGTTCAATGCATTTCAACAACTTTTTTTTTTTCATTGCTACTCTACGTGATCCCTCGTTGGATCATTCTCAAACAGGTCTCCAAATAAACGGTAAAAAGGTATATTTCGAAATAGCGAAGGATTCAGCAATGCTTAGTTTTTGTTATTATATTGTTCTACCATACACACCGTGCTTTATTTCTCTGCCTGTTGGCAATCCATTCTCGGCAATGGTTTTCCTTCCACCACCTGCTTCCATCGATCATTTGGCCATCAATGTCAGTCACAGGCACTAGACTCAACAGGTGGCTCAATACAAACCAATGGCTTTGCTGTTGTGTCTACTAGCAGATCCAGTTCAACAATATTAATGACGACTATCATAACAAGGTCATCATTACTAGATGGTAGCTCCAAGAAACACAGACTGTGTACAACTGGGGGAATGTACCGTCAACCCAAACCCCAACATTCATGGTCAGTAGCCTGCCAGAGGTGAAAATTGCCCACAAAAGGTATCAAACCTCATTAGTGGTTATGTTTTTCTTAGGACTATTCACAATGTTTTCTTTCAATAGCACAACCTTGATTGGACTCTTACCATGGAGCAATGCTTCAGGTAGAAATTAAAGGCAACGGTAATCAATTGGATGTCTATTTTGAGAAGAATTGTATGCTCGGCAGATCCATTACGTAATTACAGTTACGGCTGGACTGAAAAGGTCACTGAACACTGAAATTTCAAATGTCATCACATTGCGAGAAGCGAATTCATTTTTAATTAGTTCTTTTGTTGATGCGATAAAATTGATATCATCATTTTTATTCACAGGAAAGCGCAGGAACAGCTCCTGGGCCGCCAAGCACCGGTGCCTCACAGCAAATTCAAAACAGTTCACCCGCCAACAGGCCGCCGCATGCCAAAGAGTACAGCTTTCTGGATATTGAACTGAAATACGGTATTCTACAGGTAAGCTTGCATCCGACATATAATTTTCATCTTTACTGGCAATAAGGAATTGCTTTCAGAGTAATTTGAAGAAAATTGAAATAATCCCGGTTGTCAGAATTTGCTAACCCCGATTATCTGTATCTCAACCCACTAGGACCAGTTGGATTAACAATCTTAACCCGTTGGCATGCTCAAAACAAGCAGTGAATTGCAAAACATCGGTCCTAGAATGAGAACCCAATTAAATAATTGATCATCAACTTCTAGCTAAAATGGCACCGTCGGCACTTTTTACTCTTGCCATCAAGTCTTTTTTGCCTTTCGATGATACGAATTTCATGGTATGAAATAAAACTGAGCGAAAAAAGTATAAATCCACCTACAAGAGCATTTATCGCACACAGTATGTATGGGTGGCGAAATGTTCGAGCTTTATTCGTACTTCCGGAACCAATCATTGGATGTGAAAAATTAAATGGTACAGCGGGCAATGGTGTTCCAAAATAACATTTTGTCTTGAAACCTGGGGTCTCACCTTTCAGGTGTAAGAACAAAGGTTTTATATTGCGAAAACTCTGGGAAATGTTGGTTAGAGTTTTTTGGCAGAAAACCTTTTTATACTTAACTTATATCAAAAAACATCTCTAATTCTTTAAAATCTTGTGAAACCTAACCCTTTCATATTTTTTACAGATCATTAGGGTCCAAATTAAATGAAAAATATATTTTATGAGTCAAATGTTGTTGTTGTTTTTTTTTTTAATTATCTTGAACTATAATTTTTGAGGTACATTACGGCATTTAATCGACAAAAGAGGGTATAAAACATGTAATTATCAATCAATCTAGTCCAATAGAAAGATGGGCATTTTTATGGCGAACAACTCTGCTGAGATATTTACGATTTACTGAAGGAGGAAAAAATATGTTATAGATGATACTCCATTGTAAAATCCAGTACTTTCTTACATTGAAATGGTAAATATTAATATTTATTTGCCTGAGCAAAAAAAAAACTCTGAGGTATTAGGTATTATGAGTCAAAGGAATCAGGTATTATGAGTCAAACACTAACTTCACAATCTATTCTTGTTGCTTACATATGCAAAATATAATACCTTATTATTCCATAATTTCATAACACATTTTTTAGCCAAAATTAATGGAAGGCACTCTGAGAAGGCCTCGGGTTACGTTCGTTGGATATGAAGACTTATGGTCCATAAGCTAGTTTGAGATCGGCTCTTGTAATTTGGACGTTGAAGAAGTAGTCGCAAATAAGAGGAGATTGGTTTGAAGTGAAAGTAAGAGTGATACAAGGAAGCTAGGAAGCTGCTGCAAAATCTCGACAATACTCGACAATGATATTCATCGTCAAGGCATACCATGTCAGTTGTCAGTGACGAACATGTGCAGATTTTTTGACGTAGGGCTACGTCTTTCGGGAAGATGGGGGTATAATTTATGAAAAGCGAAAAATGAAATTATGAAAGATTATGTGCGTTAATAACTTAGCTGCCCCTGGACCAATTTCAATTATTTTATCACCAATCGATCAGAAACAATGCTTTTGACTGTTGATTTTTAAATTGAAACTATTGAAAAAGTGGTAAATGTCAAGCATTGTCCAAAAGCTTCTAAATAACTAACAAATCCACCAATTACGTACATGCATGTGCTGCTTCCCCAACACAGTCATCAGAGAATGGTTCCTAGATAAAACAAGTCGAAATGACATTCGCCTCCGATCTTCGGGCGTGTACGAATAGGGAGGATACAATTGCGGAACATTTTGTTGCCAATTCAGAACCACACGCCCCCAACGACCACACAAAATGCTGTTTTTTTTTCCTTGGATTTGTTTTCCATGCACCATTGCTACCCACACCCATGTGTTACCGTTTTGGTTCCTGTACCCTATTGGTTCACTTCGAGCGAGAAAAATCAGGAGATAGCGAGAGCGAGGAATAGGGTAATTGTGTGTTCATTGTGAATTCAATCTGTATGTCAGCTTCTTGTATGCAATATTGTCTTGTTTTGAATGTAAATATAATTAAATATGTAAGGCAAATGAAAGACCACTCCTAAACCAACGGTCCAATTAAATATTGTAACCCAGTCACACCAACAACACATAACACAGAACACATAACGGGAAGGAGTAAGGATGAAGGTGGGCGTTGGAAACAAGAGAAGGATATGGACAAGGGGTGGTGAAAACGTGGGAGGGAGGTGGAAATGGGCTTAGGTCAAGGGGGAAGCTACTGGGTCAAACTGAAGAGAAGGTTCTCTTTCACTTTAGCCATTGCGCGAGATAGATCGATCTGCCAAGTTAAGTTTCTTAAAATTTTTGAGAGAAGTGAAAAATATAGAGTCGCCAACAAATACCGGTGAAACTACCGAATATAGAGTCAGGAAGAACCCAATTAATACCCGGTAGCGGAATTTCTAGCCCTAAGACCACCTCTCATATTCCCCTCAGGACCCATTAATTACGGGCTAAAACCACGAGGGCGTCCGTTAATACGCCAACACCCGTGTAGCAAGGGTCCATCGGTTATATACCGACGACCACTGGGAGACCACCGTCGATCACCCGATCGACTTCCAGTACAACATTCGTCGTGCCACACGGTGATAACCGTCGAGTACTGGCATCCACCGTGAGCAGTCCGTTCATCCGCCGCCGAAAAACCCCACCCGCTGCAGAATTCCGTCATCGCTGGCCAGCACTACACACACATACACACTACAGACACCTAAATCGTAAGTAATAAAAGAGTAAAAGTGATAAAAAGGTGTTTTGTTCTTTTGATCAGTGCCGACAAGCCAGGAGCCGACCTTGAAGCTCCAGGGTTTCAAGCTCGAGCTAGCCAACAAAAGAGGCGAGTGTAGCCCACCCCAGACGATCTCCGTGGCTAGACCAGAGGTTAGGGGAATCCCTTTAAACTAGCCCATCTGGCTAGCCATTAACACATGCTTGGCACACACAGTTTTGGTCACGAACTGCTCATTTGCTAATAACTTTGCACAAAGTTAACGGAACATAGTTCTTTTTGAAGCAGTAGATAGAATAGAGTGTAAGCTTGTTATAGATATGTAAAATAAAGTAGATTTTAATGCTGTAACTGTATTTGTTTTTGCGTTGTAAAAATGAGGTGAGAAATGCTCATTGCACATCTTGGAATTTAAGTGTTAAATTGATTAGTGTTGATTCAAATGTTAAGCTTTACCTAATCTTCGCAGATCTATAGCCAAATCTATCAATTACTTAAAAGAAAAATAAATTTCAACATCTGAGTGAAAATTTATTACCAAATGAGCAGGACCCTACCTACCGACCCATCAACTCATGAACCGGGAACCCCGAAGGAAGGCGTGATCAGAGATGTTATGCCTCAGAAATTCCCGGCAGCGTTGACTGGGATTGAACCCAGGCCTGCTGGGACGCTTACAACTACACCACGGGCGCCGCTGCTCTCTAGAGTTGTAATCTTGTAACCAAACTTGGAAGCAGGGGATACTCTATATAAATTCTATTCTAACTCTTTTCTGAAATGAACTTGGTGGCCCTGAAAAGTTCATTTCAGTAAAGAGTTAGAATAGATTTTATATAGAGTAACCCATGATTCACCCATTCAATTTGTCACTAAATACATCAAAATGATTACCTCCCTTTCCCTTTTCCCATCCAAAAAAAATTGTAAATCCCCACTAACCTCGAGACAACCGCGAGTATCCGGTCCAGCTCCTTTAACTTTAAATATAAGAAATCAATAATGTATAACAAAAATGATAACTCGGCTCTGTAAAGTTTATTCGATTGAGCCTGTACAAATAAAGTAATTAATAAAAAAAAAACATCAAAATGATTCAAAAATCAAATAATTTGTTAGGGAAATAAATTATGTTCTATCTTATCGGTGGGTTAATTTTTTTCCGTTTTACTTTCATTAACTGAGAAACCCTCATCGTATGCATTCTCCTGCTGCGCGACATCTTCGAAAACGTCCGAACCGTAAAAAAATTCGTAATCCTACGTCAACAATGCGGGGGCCTCCCTTAGCTTAGTCGGTAAAGGCGCAGCTACAAAGCAAGACCATGCTGGAGGTGGCTGGGTTCAATTTCCCGGTCCGGTCTAGGAATTTTTCGGGTAGGAAAATTTCTCGACTTCCCTGGGCATAAAAGTATGATTGGACTTGCCACACAATTATACCAATGCAAAAATGGTACAGGCATCGAAAGCTCTCAATTATTAACTGTGGAAGTGCATCTATAGAACACTAAGTTGAGAGCACGCACTAAGCTAATATGCAATATGCAATAAGCTTGAAATGCGAAGAAGAAGAAAGAAGACGTCAACAATGCGGTTGTGTCTTGTACACCACCCTCCAACTTTTTTTTTAATAACTAAATTTGTAACGAAATTAATTGATAGGAGCAAAAAAATTACATGTAGCCGTTAAAGTGATCAAGCATCTACGTCCTGATAACAATAATGTGACACAGAATGAATGAAATTTAACGTTTTGTTGCCAGGTGAATCTTTGTCATTGACGAAAAAATTAATGAGATTTTGACAAAGGTTTTTTTGATGATCAATTTTATCCGTGACTACGTGGTAAACAATGTTTTCAATATTACGCGAAAGTCTATCAATGACAATGTCAAGCACTCAGCACCGGCTAGGAATAATACAAAGGGAAATTCGAGAAAGGACGTAAAAATAACCTGAAATTACGCTGTGAACCAAACCAGTAGGTTGAACAGGATTGCACTCAACAGTTGATTTAATGAAACTATAAAGCAGAGATTTTTTTGACGTAGGACTACGTCTTTGATTTCTATATGGGGGTACACTTTGTGAAAACCGAAAATGAAACATGTAACAAATTAAGAAAGATTTTGAACGTTAATAACTCAGCTGCCCCTGGTCCAATTTCAATAATTTTATCACCAATCGATTCCGTATGTTGATTTTCAACAAGAAAATATTGAAAACTGTTAAATGTCCAGCATTGTCCAAAAGCGTCGAATTAACTAACAAATCCACCAATTACCTACATGCACATGCTGCTTCCCCAGCACAGTCGTCAAAGAGTAGTAAGTAGACGAAACAAGTCGAAGTGGCATTCGCCTCCGATCCTCGGGCGCGTGTGAATAGGGAGGATGGAATTGCGTAATATTTTGCACACTCATCGCCATATTCAGAACCAAACGCAAATTCTTCGAGATAACCACCATCCGTCGTCTGACTCGCCGTGGCGGTGTCTGACGTATCTCCGGTCTGATTTACGAGGTGTGCTGAAGGTGTTCCTGAAAAATGAGATCCGTGATGCTGTCACCTACACTAAACACGCCAAGCGTAAGCGGCCATGGATGTCATCTACGTTTTAAAGTGACAGAGACGCACTCTGTTTGGTTTCGGAGGTTAAATCATCACCAACTTTGGCAACAAAACGGCTCTTTTCAGGGCCACCAAGCTTATTACAGTAAAGAGTAGGAATAGAATTCATCTGCTTGTTTGTCCATATTCAGAACCAACGACCACACAAAATGCTCATGTAATCAAGCTGGAAGCAGGGGTACAAATTATTTTGATCAACCTTGATCAACTTTGAATTGCCATGGCCGGATATTTTCGATGGAAGAATCAACAATCTTGCATCTAATTCGACGAAGACGGCAGGAAACATTTGTGAAGCCGAGTTATTTACAAAAGAGAGTGTCGATGAAGAGAATCGATCAATTTAGATAGGACCTATTGAAAAGTGACGCGAGATTTGTTTTCCGTATACTGAGCTCCAATACTACCGACGCCAGGGAGGCCCACACCTGGACCCTACCAATCGTCCCATCAACTCAACCGGGGACCAACGGCTTTACTTCCCGAAGGAAGGCGTGATCAGAGATGTTATGCCTTAGAACATGCAGGTGGCGCCGACTGAGATTGCACCTAGGCCTGCTGGGGTGAGAGGTAATCACGCTAATCACCGGTGCCGATATCTTTCAAATTTGAGTTTAGTTATCTCAGTAATAAGAAATAAAGTGCAGAAACTCAGCGATGAGTAAATTTGCCTCATGTTTTCCCAGGTTTTTCCAGGGGAAAATTCCCGAATTTGAGAAAAGTAAAGATTGGATTCACTCAGTCTATTGGTACTACTCCGAGACTGAATAAAATTTTCGTCAATTTCCTAATTTTCTGGCAGATTTTTTAGGTTTTCCACAGGAAACCATGAGACAATTTTACTCATCGCTGAGTTCCTGCACTTTTGGCGATTATGAGTGAACTAAACTCAAATTTGGGGTGTTCTCATTCGCCGTGTACGCAGAAGGAAAAGAGCCAGTGTCGCTACTTGATAGCAAACTACTCATAATGGGAGTTTTTTTTTAGCATTTATACCACTTGGTTGCACATAATTCTGCTCTAACCTGAAAAGATATAAAAGAGCGCTGCTGTATGGCATTTGCTCATTTTCGCTTCGGACGGCGTGGTGAACAGCAAAGTTCTTCGAGATAACTGCCATCGGTCGTCTGGCTTGCCGTGGTGGTGTCAAACGTATCTCCGGTCTGATCTACGAGGTGTGCTGGAAGTGTTCCTGGAAAATGAGGTCCGTGATGCTGTCACCTACGCCAAGCGTAAGTGGCCATGGATGTCCTCTTCAATAAAACGGCCCTTTTCAGGGCCATCAAGCTTACATCAGTAAAGAGTTAGAATAGAATTTATCTGTGCTCGTTTGTCCATATTCAAAACCACAAGCCCCCAACGACCACACAAAATGCTCTCCAGAGTTGTAATCTTGTATTGATTAATTCTCTTAATCAACTTTATCTTTGAAAAAAATACTACAAACTTGGTACGCCTACAATTCAAAAACGGAAAGAGTTGAGGTAATAGATAATTGATCAATTAAAAGAACTAAATGCTCTTCACATTTATTCCGTCCACTAGCGGTCCTACGTCAAGCTTCCGTTCGTGCCCCTAGGCACAGACACTTCTACTTTTTTTAATAAATGGATGTCCTATTCCACATCGGTAGATCAACCGCGAAAACTCCGAACACGGAAATCCGTAACCCGATTGAGCAGTTGACGGTACTCTAAAGAACCCCCCAACAAACATTGAATGTTGAACAAGAGCTTATTCAGGCAAAAACGAGCTTCTTCAGCTAAAAAATTGCTTATTCAGCTGTTGATAAACTCAAATTGTTTGTTGGGCCGTAAGTAGTATTGTACCTTTGAGAATAAGCTTTCATTGTTAACGTAAATCGTTTTACTTTACCACGCTACCACACTCTCGTAGGGAAAGTACTTTGCACGACTGCAAGTAAATGCCAAAAGGTGAATCGCAAGAATAGTGTTTTGTAGCTAACGCAGTATTTATTTCAAAAATCGTGTACTTCAAGTAGTGAGTAAAGGGCCCACAAACCATTTGTTTACAAATGGCTTTTGTGCCGTTTTCAAATGTTAGCACTGGTTTGAAGTGTTACCCTATGGGCCGGTCCTTCGAACCGTTCAAAGTGACGCACTTCAGCGAAACGAAACGTGTGCAATTTGGCCCGTGAGGCAGTCAAACTCCACACGCTATTTCAAAACTACCCAAATTTGGGAAAAATCCACCCAGATCCGTCAAAACTGAACCTACCCAAAAATGGGTAAACTGTGTTTGAAGTGACAAAGTGGCAAATGAAGAACATCGACATGAATCCGATCGATTTAGTTCATTTGTTAACTTGTCACTCCCAACACAGTTTACCCATTTTAGGTAGGTTCAGTTTTCACCACTCTGGGTGGATTGTACCCAAATTTGGGTAGTTTCAAAATAGCGTGCACATGAATCGTTCGGCAGCGTAACCTGTGCATAAAATTACCAAAAACAGTAAAACTCACCACGAGCAGTAGAGGCACCGCTTGGAAAGCAATCCGCCACCAGAGGGTGTGCGCGTGCCAGGCCAGTCGCTGTGTAGAAAACTGCTAGAATCGGTTTGAATCTAAGCCACCTCAGCAAGTGCACTTGCCGCCGCTACCAGCGTGGGACGTCTTGGGTCAGCATGAATGTTCCCAGGAAGGGGGTTAGACAAGTAAGGTCGAAGAATTTTGACATAAACTTACCTTA
This sequence comes from Ochlerotatus camptorhynchus, assembly GCF_037179485.1. Lineage (NCBI taxonomy): Eukaryota > Metazoa > Arthropoda > Insecta > Diptera > Culicidae > Ochlerotatus > Ochlerotatus camptorhynchus. The sequence continues at coordinate 100,037 of NW_027041326.1, forward strand.
GAATAAACTTAAGTGTTTATACATTGCAAGAAGAAAAATGAACAAGTTTTGAACTATTCGTTTTCGAATTACGCCAAGTATGACAAAATAAACAGTGAAAATGCGATTGTATTGAGTGGTAACGTTCTTTTAAGCCGATTGTAATGAGACGAAATTCACATAAGCTCGGTTTTTCTGGTTCTTCGGGTCGTGTAGTATAGGCTCTGGTATAGGAAAACCTCCTAAGGACACCTATCCAGCCTACAGTTGATGATACTTTCTTTGGTAGGCTTTCGTTTCCATTGTATGGATGTTTCTGAGTATTGTAGGTTGTTGACGAAGACTCTCCCTGAGGTCTCCCAGCCGGGCACGGGAAGTTTCTTTGAATCGATACCTTGCGCCTTCACTACAAGGATACAACTTGTCTGGCACTAAAGTGAAGGTTGCGTTCCGAGGAGGTGTTTACCTCCAGAAGAACTTTATCATGATCCAAACATTTCTAGACGATTACATTTTCAAGCACATTGCTCAGTTTTTTTACGATGAATTCTGAAATAACGTGTTTTTTTACAAGGTTTTTTGTAATAACGCGTTTTTACACGGTTTTTCGAAATAACGTGGTTTCTTTTATCTCATGTCCTGTTTCCCTTTTGACTACACCACCAAACTTTTTATTTATAACATTTTACTACGACGCACACACTTGCATCGAATCGCTTCAATTTCTGCTTCTTAAGCCTATCAATTTTTCGAAGCATGAAGCAGTGGAGAAAGCACAGGTCTGATAATCGTCACGTTTGTGGTTCGAGTCCAGTCGGCACCCTTTTTATTTGTTCTCGCCATAATTAATGTCTCACACATTTGCACTCCACATTTTTCGGTCTACAATTTTCTTGCATCACACCTAGAATTGAGCGATCTTCAGAGAAAGATCGATCTTGACGGATCGATCTTATATTTGGCTCTAGAATCGATCCACTGATTAAATCGGTACCAAAGAATCGGTAGATTGATCTTTTAATTTTTATTTTAATACGCTTGTTTACGTTGGTACCCCAAGAAATTATTACCTTTGTAATATTCAATTAAATGTTGTCGTGACGGTAAGGAGCAATGAACACAGGAGGGAGGTAGCAAAAACCTTCAAATGTTGCTGTATTCGTAAATATCGGAAACGCAAATAGTGACGTCATTGTAGGGAGCGATGCTGATGTTGACGTTATGTTCGTTAAATCTACTACGCAGTATGTGGTGAGAGCAAATCGTTTTTTCGATGTAAATACACTTTAAAAATTTAACACCTATTTTTTTTTAAGATCGAATAGATCGAAAGAATAGATCGATTTTTTCGATCATTTCGTGGACAAAGAATCGATCCGAAAAATCGGATATCGGGATGAAAAAGATCGATCTTCCAAAGATCGATCCAAGATCGCCCAATCCTAATCACACCACTGCGTCCTAGCAAGAAGTACGGTCGACTTGTTTCGCGCTCCGTTAATTTGGAAGTTTTCTCGTTATTATCTGACGAAAATAATCAGTTTTTCTCGCTTAGTGATTCCGGGCATAATACCCGATAAATTTTTAAAAAAGTGAGTTTTTTTCTGAGAAGAAAGTGTGTTTTCGGCATCATCGAAAATTGTTTTTGCGATTGGCAATTCGCCAATCATTTTGCGCACCATCGGTGCGTGGTCACGCATACCTGTGCACACGGATCATCGTCATCGAGTGTCAGCATCTGCCTCCACATTCAAACCGCTCATCCATCATCGTGTGTTCAGCTGAGTGCCGAGCTTCATACAAGCACACACCAACAAGCACACGCGGATCGAAGATCATCAAAGCTGCGCGTCGCGTCGCTCCGCTGCTGCTGTGTAAACGCTCGGTGATAGTAGTATAGGATTATCAGATAAGTTTTTGTTCTTGTTTCTTTCTTTCTCCCATCTGCTAAATTTTAAGTTTGTGTTTCTGTGTTAGTATTTTTTTTTTCTTCGTGTATTGTGTCCGAGTAATTTTAATTATCGTTGCAGTGGTAGAGCGTTTTTCGCTCCCACCAGTACGGCAAAATGGACATTTTGCCGGAAGACGAAATGGACGTTTTGTCGGAAGATGACACCACTTTGCCACGCGATAGCAAGAAGGGTCGAAAACGTCTGTCATCCCAGAAATCAGATGATGCCATCCCTGCTTCGTCATCTCAGTCTGGTAATGGACAGGGACAGATAAGCCTCCGATCGCGAGCCTACCCAGAAGACTCAACTGGCCCATGGGTTGTTTACTTTCAGCCCAAAAAGAAACCTTTGAATGTAATGCAAATTACTAATTATCTGACGAAGCGGTTCTCGGCCGTGACCGAAATCTCGAAGGTGAGGTACAATAAATTTCGCGTTGTCGTCTCTAACCTGAAACAAGCTAACGAGATTGCTGCCTCCCAGCTATTTACACTCGAGTATAGAGTGTACATCCCAGCTCGTAATGTGGAGATCGAAGGTGTGGTCACCGAAGCGAGTCTGACCCCCGAGATCTTGGCGAAGCAAGTGGTTGGCCGTTTCAAGAACCCCTTGCTTCCCACGGTTGAGATACTGGAAGTCCAGAAGCTGAACTCAGTATCATTCAGCGAGGGTAAAAAAAGCTTTACCCCCACAGACTCGTTTCGGGTGACCTTTTCTGGTTCAGCCCTTCCTCACTACATCGAGTTGGGAAAACTTCGGCTACCTGTGCGTTTGTTTGTTCCTCGGGTCATGAACTGCCAAAACTGCAAACAGTTGGAACAACAGCTGTGGCAGCAAGCAAGGCACGCTGTTCCAAATGCGGGGAGAAGCACGAGGATGGTGCCTGCACAGTCACTGCACCAAAATGCGTGTACTGTAAGGGAACTCCTCATGGTCTCTCATCGTGCCCGGCGTACAAACAACGCGGGGAGAAACTAGAACGGAGCGTTCCAGGCAGTATTTTGCAGCAATGCTAAAAACAACCACACCATCAACCAACGACAAAAATCCCTTTGCTGTTTTGTCTGATGACAAGTCTGACTCTGACGTGGTTGAGGAGGGAGTTTCTTTCAGTTTTCCGGAAGGTTCTGCACGGAAACGAAAACGCATCCGTTCGCGGAAAGTTTCAGATAAGGAACCCCAAATCAGCTTGCCCAAATCAAGGAGTGATGGAAAAAAGGAAGTTTCAACTACTCCTGGTTTCCGCAGAACTGACTATAACCAGAATTTTCCATCTCTCCCGGGGACATCAAAAACCCCTGATGGCCCATTTTTAAGAGCTGGAGCCCCTTCTTCATCCGGGTTGTTCTCATTTGATAAAATTGTGGACGATATTCTCAAGTACCTCAATATTTCTGATCCTCTCAAAAGCATTGTTCTGGCAATGCTTCCTTCTGTGAAGACCCTCTTGAAGCAATTGACATTGAAGTGGCCCCTCATTGCAGCAATCATTTCCTTCGATGGATAATTTTCCAAACGAGGTCGGGGATTTGATCACTGTTCTACAGTGGAATTGTCGAAGTCTTATTCCTAAATTAGATTCTTTTAAGTTTTTAGTTTACAATAATGATTGTGATGCATTTGCTGTTTGTGAAACTTGTCTCTCTTCAGATATCGATCTTCCTTTTTATGATTTTAACATTATTCGACTGGATCGTGAGGATTCGCGTGGAGGAGGGGTACTTTTGGGGATCAAAAAGTGCCATTCCTTCTATAGAGTGAATCTTCCACAATTTCCAGGTATTGAAGTTGTCGCATGTCAGGCTATTATTAAAGGTAAGAGCCTTTGTATTGCTTCTGTTTATATTCCTCCTTCCTCCTTATAATCGAAAACAACTTTCAGATATCTGTTCGGTACTTCCTGCCCCACGGTTGATTATGGGAGATTTTAATTCCCACGGTACAGGCTGGGGGGAACTGTATGATGACAACCGTTCTACTTTGATATATGACCTCTGCGACAGCTTTAATATGACAATTCTTAACAATGGAGAAGTAACACACTTGTAATATCGATTGGACAAAGTTCAAGAATGTGATAGAAGATGCCCTAACGTCAGTAGAAGGGCTTCCACCGTTGGAGGAATATAACTTCCTCTCCAATCTGATCTTGGACAGCGCGCTTCAAGCTCAAGCTCGGCCGGTTCCAGGAACGTCTTGCCGTAGGAAACCTCCTTCCCCTTGGTGGGACCAGCAATGCACTGAGGTTTATCGTAAAAAGTCCGACGCGTTTAAGCTTTTCCGGAAACGTGGAACACCCGTGTATTTCGAAGCGCACTCGGCTCTTGAACGCAAACTCAAGAGCCTCATCAAAGCCAAGAAACGCGGATACTGGTGGCAATTCGTGGACGGATTTCGCGCGAAACGTCGATGAATACGCATTGGAACGCGGCGCGAAGGATGCGTAACCGGTCTTCGAACGAGGAGTACTCAGATCGTTGGATTCTTAAGTTCGCACGAAAAGTATGTCCTGATTCCGTGCCGGCACAGATGATTCCCCGCGAAACGACGAATTTGGTAGACGAGATCAGCTAGCCTTTTTCAATGCTGGAACTCTCACTCGCGCCTCTTTCGTGTGGCAATTCGGCTCCGGGGGCTGATAGAATCAAGTTCAACTTGTTGAAGAACCTCCCAGACGTCACTAAGAGGCGCATGTTGAACTTGTTTGGTCAGTTCCTGGAGCTTAATATTGTTCCGGATGATTGGAGGCGTGTGAGAGTTATAGCCATTAAAAAGCCTGGAAAACCCGCGTCAGATCACAACTCGTATCGTTCCATTGCGATGTTATCGTGTATTCGAAAATTGTTGGAGAAAATGATCCTTTTTCGCCTGGACAAATGGGTTGAGTTGAACCACCTACTCTCAGATTCTCAATTTGGTTTCCGTAGGGGCAAGGGAACGAATGACTGTCTCGCGTTGCTTTCCACTAAAATTCAGTTGGCTTTTGCTAATAAAGGACAAATGGCTTCTGTCTTCTTGGATATTAAGGGGGCTTTTGATTCAGTATCGGTTGAAGTCCTTTCAGACAAACTCCACGCTTGTGGCCTTTCTCCATTAATTAATAACTTTTTGTACAATTTGCTGTCAGAGAAACATATGAGCTTTTCTCATGGAAACTCTACAGCTTCACGATTTGGCTACATGGGTCTCCCCCAGGGCTCATGTTTAAGCCTCCTTCTGTATAATTTCTACGTCAGAGAAATTGACAATTTTCTAAGGGACAACTGCATGTTGAGACAACTTGCAGATGACGGAGTAGTGTCTATGACAGGACCCAGAGAGGCCGACCTGCAAGGACCCTTACAGGATACCTTAGACAATTTGTCTACTTGGGCTATCCAGCTAGGTATCGAATTCTCCACGGAGAAAACTTAGTTGGTCGTTTTTTTCTAGGAAGCATAGCCCAGCACAACCGAAGCTTCAACTTTTGGGTAAGCCGATCACTTCTTCCATGTCTTTCAAATATCTTGGGGTCTGGTTCGATTCAAAATGCACCTGGAGATCCCACATTGAGTATCTGAAGCGGAAATGCCAACAAAGAATCAATTTTCTCCGAACAATTACCGGAACGTGGTGGGGAGCCCATCCGCAAGATCTTCTAATGTTGTAAACCTCAAACTCGTTTTATGTCATTGTACTACGTGTACATAACACAGGATGTCAGCCCTTCGCAGCATAATCCCTATCGTGTTTGCTTCTCCGACTTCGACAGTTCTGTTCATTTTGATTTATCCATGACGCAAGAGATTCGTGAAATTCCAGAGCATCATCGTTCCATGTTTGCTCCGTCAATTTTCGCTGCAAAGTTTGGCCAAGTTGATTCCGCAAGATCGTTCTTCACAGATGGATCACTAATAGAGGCGTCCGCTGGTTTTGGTATTTATAACGAATTTCATAGCGCCTCTCGAATGCTTCATGCTCCTTGTTCCGTATATGTTGCGGAACTGGCGGCAATACATTATACGCTGGAAACGATCGCCTCACTTGCACCAGATCATTATTTTATTTTTACGGATAGTCTCAGTTCTGTCGAGGCTATTCGCTCCATGAGGCCGGTAAAGCACTCCTCGTATTTTCTCATGAAAATACGAGAGCTTCTAAGTGCTTTATCTTTAAGATCTTTTGTCATCACCTTTGCATGGGTCCCATCTCATTGCTCGATTCCGGGCAATGAGAAGGCGGACTCGCTTGCAAAGGTGGGCGCTATGGAAGGCAATATTTACGATCGACAAATCGCCTACTACGAATTTTTCTTCATTTATCGTCAACAGTCACTCGCCAGCTGGCAAAATAAATGAAGTGAAGGGAGTTTGGGAAGCTGGTTATATTCAATCATCCTTAAGGTGTCGAAGTGTCCTTGGTTCAAAGGTTTGAAGGTGGGTCGAGACTTCATTCGTGTGATGTTTCGCCTCATGTCCAATCACTATTCGCTAAGCGCTCACTTGTTCCGTGTTGGGCTGGGGGACAGTAATCTCTGTGAATGTGGACAAGGTTACCAGGACGCAGATCACATTATTTGGTCATGTGCTGAGCACCGTGGAGTCAGATCTGAGTTGTACGATTCCCTTCGGGCTCAAGGTAGACAACCTAATGTTCCAATTCGGGATATTTTGGCTAGACGCGATCTGGAGTTTATGCAACTCATATATGTTTCATGTTTTCTTGAAGAATATTAACCATAGATTGTAAGTTTGATTAACCTTGTGTTTAGTTTGTGTTTTGTATGTGTGTGTGTGTGTTTTTTTTTTGTAGATTTGTTTCTGTAATAATTGTATAATTACAGAGTTGATATAACGTCGATAGGATTAAGTATATGTTTTAGAAATAGTGAAATTTTTTAATCATAAATCATATTCCAAATCTCCTTTTCCCTCTCCCGATCCAAACAATTGTCATCCACTAACCTCGAGAAGACCGCGAGCAATCGATTCCAATCCTTTAATTTTAGATTTAAGACATTTATAATGTATAAAGAAAATGATAACTAGGCTCTGTAAAGTTTATTCGATTGAGCATGTACAAATAAAGTAATTAACAAAAAAAAATCTTGCATGGACCGCAGCCCGGTATATCTAATCCTCCGTTCATTCGGTCACGACTAACATCCTGCGATGATGAATCCCACATTTTTTTTTTTTATTAATTAATTTATTTGTACAGGCTCAATCGAATAAACTTTACAGAGCCGAGTTATCATTTTTGTTATACATTATTGATTTCTTATATTTAAAGTTAAAGGAGCTGGACCGGATACTCGCGGTTGTCTCGAGGTTAGTGGGGATTTACAATTTTTTTTGGATGGGAAAAGGGAGAGGGAGGTTTGAAATGTGGTTTACGATACAAATATTTAATTAATCCTAAAACATGAACTAATTTCTATTCATCTTGAAAACAAACATAAAAAAAACCCACACGTACAAAATACAAACTAAACACAAGGTTAATAAAACTTACAATTTAATGTTAATATTCTTAAAGTAAACATATATGAGTTTCATAAACTCCAGATCGCGTCTTGCCAAAATATCCCGAACTGGAACATTAGGTTGTCTACCTCGAGCCCGAAGGGAATCGTACAGTTCAGATCTGACTCCGCGATGCTCAGCACAAGACCAAATAATGTGATCTGCGTCCTGGTAACCTTGTCCACATTCACAGAGATTGCTGTCCTTCAGCCCAACACGGAACAAGTGAGCGTTTAACGAATAGTGATTGGACATGAGGCGAGACATCATACGAATGAAGTCTCGACCCACATCCAACCCCTTGAACCAAGAACTCTTCGACACCTTAGGGATGATCGAATATAGCCATCGTCCCAAACTCCCTTCACTCCACTTATTCTGCCAGCTGACGAGTGACTGTTGACGATAAATGAAGAAAAATTCATTGTAGGCGATTTGTCGATCGTAAATATCGCCTTCCATAGCGCCCACCTTAGCAAGTGAGTCAGCCATCTCATTGCCCGGAATCGAGCAATGAGATGGGACCCATGCAAAGGTGATGACAAAAGATCTTAAAGATAAAGCACTTAAAAGCTCTCGTATTTTCATGAGAAAATACGAGGAGTGCTTTACCGGCCTCATGGATCGAATAGCCTCGACAGAACTGAGACTATCCGTAAAAATAAAATAATGATCTGGTGCAAGTGAGGCGATCGTTTCTAGCGTATAATATATTGCCGCCAGTTCAGCAACATATACGGAACAAGGAGCTTGAAGCATTCGAGAGGCGCTATGAAATTCGTTAAAAATACCAAAACCAGCGGACGCCTCTATTAGTGATCCATCTGTGAAGAACGATCTTACGGAATCAACTTGGCCAAACTTCGCAGCATAAATTGACGGAACAATCATGGAACGATGATGTTCTGGGATTCCACGAATCTCCCACGTCATAGATAAATCAAAACTAACTGAATTGCCGAAGTCGGAGAAGCATACACGATGGGGATTATGCTGTGAAGGGCTAACATCCTGAGTTATGTACACGTAGTACAATGACATAAAACGAGTTTGAGGGTTTAGCTCAAGAAGCTTCTCAAAGTTTTCGATTACCAGTGGGTTCATAACTTCACAACGGGTGAGGAGCCTGAGGGACAATTCCGAAAACCGATCCGATAGTGGCAACATGCCCGCCAACACTTCTAGACTCATCGTATGAGTCGAGTGCATGCATCCTAACGCGATACGAAGACAACGATACTGGATACGTTCCAGTTTGATGATGTGAGTTTTAGCCGCCGACTGGAAACAAAAACTACCGTATTCTAAAACCGATAAAATCGTTGTCCGGTACAACGTTAGAAGATCTTGCGGATGGGCTCCCCACCACGTTCCGGTAATTGTTCGGAGAAAATTGATCCTTTGTTGGCATTTTCGTCTCAGATACTCAATGTGAGATCTCCAGGTGCATTTTGAATCGAACCAGACCCCAAGATATTTGAAGGACATAGAATGAGTGATCGGTTTACCCAAAAGTTGAAGCTTCGGTTGTGCTGGGCTATGCTTCCTAGAAAAAACGACCAACTCAGTTTTCTCCGTGGAGAATTCGATACCTAGCTGAATAGCCCAAGTAGACAAATTGTCTAAGGTATCCTGTAAGGGTCCTTGCAGGTCGACCCCTTTGGGCCCTGTCATAGACACTACTCCGTCATCTGCAAGTTGTCTCAACGTGCAGTTGTCACTTAGACAATTGTCAATTTCTCTGACGTAGAAATTATACAAAAGGGGGCTTAAACATGAGCCCTGGGGGAGACCCATGTAACTAAATCGAGAAGCTGTAGAGTTTCCATGAGAAAAGCTCATATGTTTCTCTGACAGCAAATTGTACAAAAAGTTATTTATTAATGGAGAAAGGCCACAAGCGTGGAGTTTGTCTGAAAGGACTTCAACGGATACTGAATCAAAAGCCCCCTTGATATCCAAGAATACAGAAGCCATTTGCTCTTTTTTAGCAAAAGCCAACTGAATTTCTGTGGAAAGCAACGCGAGACAGTCGTTCGTTCCCTTGCCCCTACGGAATCCAAATTGAGTATCTGAGAGTAGGTGGTTCGTCTCAACCCATTTGTCCAAGCGAAAAAGGATCATTTTCTCCAACAATTTTCGAATGCACGATAACATCGCGATGGGACGATACGAGTTATGATCTGAAGCGGGTTTTCCAGGCTTTTTAATGGCTATAACTCTCACTTGCCTCCAATCATCCGGAACAATATTGAGCTCCAGGAACTGACAAAACAAGTTCAACATGCGCCTCTTAGCGACGTCTGGGAGGTTCTTCAACAAGTTGAACTTGATTCTATCAGCCCCCGGAGCCGAATTGCCACACGAAAGGAGCGCGAGTGAGAGCTCCAGCATTGAAAAAGGCTGGCTGATCTCGTCTACAGAATTCGTCGTTTCGCGAGGAATCATCTGTGCCGGCACGGAATCAGGACATACTTTTCGCGCGAACTTGAGAATCCAACGATCTGAGTACTCCTCGCTCTCGTTGTTCGAAGACCGGTTACGCATCCTTCGCGCCGCGTTCCAAAGCGTATTCATCGACGTTTCGCGCGATAATCCGTCCACGAATTGCCGCCAGTATCCGCGTTTCTTGGCTTTGATGAGGCTCTTGAGTTCGCGTTCAAGAGCCGAGTACGCTTCGAAATACACGGCTGTTCCACGTTTCCGGAAAAGCTTAAACGCGTCGGACTTTTTACGATAAACCTCAGTGCATTGGTGGTCCCACCAAGGGGAAGGAGGTTTCCTACGCAAAGACGTTCCTGGAACCGGCCGAGTTTGAGCTCGAAGCGCGCTGTCCAAGATCAGATTGGAGAGGAAGTTATATTCCTCCAACGGTGGAAGCCCTTCTACCGACGACACGGCTTCCTCTATCGCGGTCTTGAACGTTGTCCAATCGATATTACGGGTGAGGTCGTACGCGACGTTAACGGATTCCGACGGATTGAACCCACTGGCAATCGAAATTTTGATCGGCAAGTGATCACTACCGTGGGGATCCTGGATCACATTCCACGTGCAATCCAACGATAATGAGTTAGAGCAAAGTGTGAGGTCTAATTTACTTCCATTCGAAGATGGTCCAGCCAAACGTGTTACTTCTCCATTGTTAAGAATTGTCATATTGAAGTTATCACAGAGGTCATATATAAAAGTAGAACGGTTGTCATCATACAGTTCCCCCCAGCCTGTACCGTGGGAATTAAAATCTACCATAATCAACCGTGGAGCAGGAAGTACTGAACATATATCTGAAAGTTGTTTTCGATTAACAACGGCTCTAGGAGGAATATAAACAGAAGCAATACAAAGGCTCTTACCTTTAATAATAGCCTGACATGCGACAACTTCAATACCTGTAAATTGTGGAAGATTCACTCTATAGAAAGAATGGCACTTTTTGATCCCCAAAAGTACCCCTCCTCCACGCGAATCCTTACGATCCAGTCGAATAATGTTAAAATCATAAAAAGGAAGATCTATATCTGAAGACAGCCAAGTTTCACAAAGAGCAAATGCATCACAATCATTATTGTGAACTAAAAACTTAAAAGAGTCTAATTTAGGAATAAGACTTCGACAATTCCACTGTAGAATAGTGATCAAATCCCCGACCTCGTTTGGAAAATTATCCATCGAAGGAAATGATTGCTGCAATGAGGGGCCACTTCAATGTCAATTGCTTCAAGAGGGTCTTCACAGTAGGAAGCATTGCCAGAACAATGCTTTTGAGAGGATCAGAAATATTCAGGTGCTTGAGAATATCTTCCACAATTTTATCAAATGAGAACAACCCAGATGAAGAAGGGGCTTCTGTTCTTAAAAATGGGACATCAGGGGTTTTGGATGTCCCCGGGAGAGGTGGAAAATCCTGGGTATAGTCAGTTCTTCTGAATCCAGGAGGAGTAGAAACTTCCTTTTTTCCACCACTCCTTGATTTGGGCAAGCTGATTTGGGGTTCTTCATTCTCAACTTTCCGCGAACGGATGCGTTTTCGTTTCCGTGCTGAAAAACAGAAAGAAGTTCCCTCCTCAGCCAAGTCAGAGTCAGTCTCGTCATCTGACAAAAGAGAAAAGGGATTTTTGTCGTTGGTCGATGGCGTGGCCGTCTTAAGCATTTCTGCAAAAGACTGCCGGGAACGTTCCTTAAGTGAGCGTTGTAATTTCTCCCCGCGTTGTTTGTACACCGGGCATGACGAGATACCATGAGGAGTTCCCTTACAGTACACGCATTTTGGTGCGGTAGCTGCACAGGTGTCATCCCCATGCTTCTCTCCGCATTTGGAACAGCGTGCCTTGCTGCCACAGTGGGAGGCCGTATGTCCCAACTGCTTACAGTTTTGGCAGTTCATGACCCGGGGAACGAACAAGCGCACAGGTAGTCGAAGTTTTCCCAGCTCGATGTAGTGAGGAAGGGCTGAACCAGAAAAGGTCACACGGAACGAGTCTGTGGGGGTAAAACTCTTTTTACCCTCGCTGACAGATACTGAGCCCAGTTTTTGGACATCCAGTATCTTCACCGGAGGAAGCAAACGGTTCTTGAAACGGCCAACCGCCTGCTTCTCCAAGATCTCGGGGGTCAGACTCGCTTCGGTGACCACACCTTCGATCTCCACATCACGAGCTGGGATGTAAACTCTGTACTCGAGCGTGAAGAGCTGGGAGGCAGCAATCTCGTTAGCCTGCTTCAGGTTAGAGACGGAGACACGAAGTTTATTGTGCCTAACCTTCGTGATTTCAGTCACGGCCGAGTATCGCTTCGTCAGATCATTAGTAATTTGCATTACATTCAAAGGTTTGTTTCTGGGCTGAAAGTAGACAACCCATGGGCCAGTCGAGTCATCTGGATAGGCTCGCGATCGGGGGTTTATCTGAGCCTGTCCTTTGCCAGACTGAGACGATGAACCAGGGAGAGATGACGTACGTTTTCGACCCTTCTTGCCATCGCGTGGCAAAGTGGTGTCATCTTCCGACAAAACGTCCATTTCGTCTTGCGACAAAATGTCCATTTTGCCGTACTAGTGGGAGCGAAAAACGCTCTACCACTGAAACGATAATCACTCGGACACAATACACAAAAAAACTACAAACACAGAACACAAACTTAAAATTTAACTGTGGGCGAAAGAGAGAAACAAGAACAAAAACTTATCTGATAATCCTATACTACTACCACCGAGCGTTTAAACGGCAGCAGCGGAGCGACGCGCAGCGTGGATGATCTTCGATCAGCGTGTGCGGGCTGTCTTCGTTGGTGTGTGCTTATGTGAGGGTCGGCACTCAGCTGAACACACGATGATAGATGAGCGGTGTAAATGCGGAGGCAGATGCTGACACTCGATGACGATGATCCGTGTGCAGGTATGCGTTACCACGCACCGATGGTGCGCAAAATGGTTGGCGAATTGGCAATCGTAAAAACAATTTTCCTTCCGATGATGCCGAAACCACACTTTCTTCTCAGAAAAAAACTCACTTTTAGTTAATTATTTAGCTGGGAACTCTAAGCGAGAAAAAACTGACAATTTAAATCAAGCGAATAGCGAGAAAACTTCCAAAATAGCGGAGCGCGAACTAAGTCGACCGTACTTCTTGCTAGGACGCAGTGGAATGTCAATGAATCCCACATAAATGTAAGCAAATCTTACATCCCCTGGTTGGGTGTAGACGCGTTATGTATTGGATTTGACAGCCACAGCATACGCGAGGTATGAAGACCTCCATACCAGAGGTGGAAACAGTACATTTTTTGCAAACCATCGTCCAGAGCAAAACAAAACAGCCAGCACACGGGCGGTCGTGTATTTCTACATTACAAGCAAACGGCGGAGATAGCGCATAGGAAAAATGTCGTATCACATTATTTTTCAATCAGTTTATTGAAATTACATTTTAGCTGCAAGCTTTACGTGTGACAGTAAATTGAGGGGGTTAGCAAAGTAAAATAACAACTTGATACCATCTTGAAAACAAGTTTTGTTATTCCAGATATCATTTTGTTTTCTGTTGTTATCACATATCTAATTTAGTTATCAACATCGACTAATTTTGTTATCAGTTGTTATCATGAAACAATATGATATTATGCAAGTTTACTTTAAAACTTCAAATGTTATCCACATGGTGAGAAAAAAACCACACTGCCAATCATGATTCAGTTATCTGCGAAAGGTTTTAAAACAAAATCATCAAAATAATTTGAAATTTGTTGAAACTATTTGCGCGGATCACAGGATTTGTTATCAAGATGTTTTCAATGGTAACTAAATCAGTTATTTTTTGATATCCACGGAGTATTTTTTTTTATAATTTGTGTTATGTTGGCTGCTTATTCAACCACAATGATAACATGTTCAGTTATCAAATCTTGATAATCGGGTATCAGAACTTGTTATCAATTTGGTATAATCCTTTGCTCGGGAGGGGTGCCCGAGCAAAGTAGAATAACAACCCGATATCATCTAGATAACAAGTCTTGTTATCCCAGATATCATTTTGTTTTCAGTTTTTATCGCATAACTTATTTAGTTATGAGCCTTGATCAATTTTGTTATCAGTTATTATCATGAAAAAATCACTACATATTTATTAACGATGCAAGGTTAGTTCATAACTTTAAATGTTATTCTCATTGAAACAATAAAAAATACTGCTTTTAATTCCTAATCATATTTCAGTTATCAGCGTAAGGTTTTGATATCAAAATGATAACATGATTTGAAATTAATGGAATGAATTTGTATGGCTTACAGAATATGTTATCAAGATATTATCAATGATAACAAAATTAGTTATTTTTGTGATATCCAACGAGCAATTTTTTGTTATCATTTTTGTTATGTTGGCTGTTAATTCAACCATAATGATAACATATTCAGTTATCAAAAAGTGATAACCGGGTAATAGAACTTGTTATCAATTTGATATTTTACTTTGCTCGGGGGTACGTGACTTTGATCGATTCTCTTCATCGACTTTCTCTTTCGTTAATAATTCAGCTGCAAACACATTCCTTGATTCGTGTGTCATTCTGGAAGTTAGATGAGAACCTCCTTTATCAAACTATGTGGCAGAAATAGTGCAAAATCTGTTTATAAAGCTGTGGCTATCAAAAAATAAAGTCGATGAAGAGTCACTTGCTCCCCTTTCTTTCTAACCCTTTCAATAAACAACACCCTTATTTACGCATCATTTCAACATCTATGCTTATGAGTGGTTAGTGTTCAATCTTATCTTATAATTCCATGCAATAAACATCAAATAAATGCTATAATTAGCCAGAAATCAGCAAAATTCTACATGACATAAATTTGTGATGAACGTGCCACTGGTCTTGTCTGCTTCATTGTGCGAAAATGTTCTGTCGCCTGCAGAAAACAGTTTAGAAATGTCATGACATTTGTTCCGCTTGCCAGTTTGTGTTTGTGTGTCTTCTCTATGGTCATTGCGCAAAACGTTAAATTTTAGCACTGGTGCCACAACTGCTCCATACACAACAATATAAACCTAACGCAACATACTAACGTACCGTAACAATAGTAACGTTTCCCCAAGTATACATTTAGGCGTTTTATTCCATTGATTTGTCGGTTAATCCTGCAGTATCACTTAAATTGAAAAAATGTTACATTTGAATGAGTTTATGTCATTTTAATGCCGCGGATTCACTTGAATGACAAGCTACAAACACGAGCGTTATTGGTATAATAAAATATGAGCTCATCCTAAAACTATACAAGTGTGATCATGGATGTGATCATAATTTATTATACAAATCAAAGTTACAAGTGTATCCACGGCATAGCTTCACGACCGTATTAATATGTCAAAGTACATTTCATCAATTATGTCATACAATGTTGCAGATTACCATTATAAACAGATGAAATAAGTTATTATGGCTGCCATAGACAAATTTCAGTTATGGAAGATTAAACTTGATTTGAAGATTCCATAATGATGAGTTTGTGAAATAGCGCTAAAACTGATTTTTTGGTCAAATTTCTTTCAACTTTGCATGCCTTTGATATAATTTAACACAAATTTTCACATTCTATTGCCAATCAGATAAAATTAACAAGATTTCTATCACACAAGCCGATGATTCTACGTACCTACCCCCAAGTCACACTTCCCCCAGTGTACCTTATATTTCGAAAATTCAAACCGAACGCCCTAAACCATAAATCAATTGAATGCAAATGACCGTTAATAAAATATTTGTAGTTCTAAAAAAGATACAAAGACTGATTTCTATCCCCTTCGAACAACATATTATGTTTTTAAGACAAATATTTTCTATTCTTTTCATCTATTCGCAGATCACAGAAGCACTTTCGTTCTTGCACTATTCAGGCCAAGTGATACACCGGAACGTATGTCCCTCATCGATTTTGATCACGAAAAAGGGTACGTGGAAACTGGCGGGTTTTGAATTCACCGAACGGGTAAACGAAACCGACGCCACCGATCCGGTACCATGCCAGTCTTGGTCCACACGAACATCCAAAATGGTGCAGCCCAATCTGGATTACATGGGTAAGGGAACGCAAAATTGAGTTGCTCAGTAAAAAAAAACCATCACAATCTAGCTGAATATATTTAATCTTGCTGCTTCCCGTTTTCCGGTTCTCCCATCCCCGGTCGTGCAAATAACGAAAAATTGCGACAGCACCTGAAAACCAGATCAACTCCAACTGCAGCATACTGAGCGATATGTTCTCGCTCGGAATGGTGATATGTGCCATATTCAACCACGGGAGACCGTTAATACAGTCCGGGAATTCACCACCTGCGTATCTCAAACAAATGGAAACAGTAAGTATGCTTTGTGCTTTGTATTATATGTAATAATTTCCATCGGGAATGGGAATCAGAATGTTCGCTGGAATCAAGCAGCAGAATGCTTAAATGTTATTCAGGAAGTGTACGTGAAGGTTTCTTAATCAATTTCAAATGTCATCTACTCATGCTCTTATAGCTAGGTACATAATACACATAAGAGTATGTCAAATTATCAATGCTTCTCTCTACAGGGCAATCAACATTAAATGTTTGGCATTTTTCTAGACCGTATTATTCAAATTGAAGCAGGGTACCCGGGTACCCCGTCAGCAACATAATAATAACGGTTAATGAAAACAAGGCACAAGCCGATTGTAATGAAAAATATTGTTTAGAATCGGAACAACATACATTTTAAGCAATTTTTATCCACCTGAATCCTCATTTAGCTTTCATTAAATTATCACGGTGTAAAATAAAATATTTATTCAGAATTTTGAGTGGCAAATATCGTATTAAATTGAAAACATTCATAGCTAGGTCGTTCACTACGCTTGTTTAAAAATCCTTAAACATTGTTAGCACTGTGGGTCAAAACATCTTCTTGGAAATATTCAATTTTAACATACATCAAAGGGTCTTAGCTAGGGGTAAGACAGCTTTAAATCATGAGCAATTTTTGAGCAAATTTTGAGTAACTCTGAGTTACTCGCGTTTCCCAATAATTAATATCGTTGTCAACATGTCGATATGTAGCAATTCAGTCAACAAGAGGAAAGTTTTGATCGAGTTATGTGTCAAATAAGTTTCACCATTGTAAGTTCAAAACAATTTTGTAATCTGTTTGATAGGGGAAATGGCTTTAATGTTGGCCTGCGGATCTAAGATTGGACCCATTGTTAAAAACCTGATATTTATCAATTTTATCTAGATGAAGGCGCCATTGGGACGAAACTAATGGATATTTTTGGTCGCTATTGAAAATTTGATCGATTGCTAAATTTATGTATGAGCCCAAACTAGGGGCATTTAGGCCGACATTACATCCATTTCCCCTACCTTGTTGCAATTTTCTTATATTCTAAAGAATCCGTTGCATTTCAGGCGTTTTGCATGACTTTTATTACTTTGGTTAGCCATGATTAAGGAACAAGTCGGTTCAACCATGAACATTTTCCAGACTTAAACCACTGCACTGGTCAGAGGTAGTGAAAAATCATTGTAAATTGAAAACATTTTCCGAATATTCTACATAACACGTAATGAACTTTATGAATTAAAGTTTAATAGGGCTTAGATCTAATTTTGGGCCTACTAAGCACAGCCCGCTCTTTGGTTCTAATTTTCGAGTGGATTTTTTTTTTTCACAAAATGTAATGTTTTCAGATATAGTATTGAGATATTGTTAAAAATCTAACACTGCTTCTTGACCCCACCTCGACGCATTTTAAATAAGACCTAATGCATTAAAACGCCATTCAAACGCGATTAAATTCACTTCGGTCTATCGTATGAAGATAACAATTGATTCGGTCGGAGCGCTTCTTTTGTTTTTGAGAAAAATTTGGTGCGAACATTCATTTCACACGTTCTCATTGAATTCGATCGGTAGCTTTTGAACTAAAGTATTGTACCAAACGCATAATTGACTTGATAACTCTGAAACAATGGATTTATTTCTGCTATTGCAAAGAAAAACAGGAAATAACTCTTGATGATTTGGGAATAAGAATACAGATTTTAATCAGGGTGAAACTTAACAACGGTACTAGTTAAAACACCATCCTTGTCGTTACAACCGAATGTTCAAATAATAGGATGATGAACTATTATTAAATAATAGGATAACGGACCATTACCTGACGATTCCTCTATATCCATATTAGTAGATGGTGTTCGTATGATCGATATTGGAATATAGGCAATACATTTTCAGCTTGCAGACAAGAAGACAAGCCGCTACTTTAAGCTGGTTGATTTCTTATCACACATGTTTTCCCAGAAAGCAAATGAAAATATCCAGTAGAATGCTACATAGTCGAATTTTAAATTGCACCAGCTTCTGGGAAAATTTGTTAAAACATTTAAAAAAAAATCTGGATTTTATGGTGCAATGTCAAAAACAGGTAGCGTGACCCAAATGTCAATAAATTGTTGTTTGCTACGGTTCGACTGGCAATTAATGTGTGTTGTGAATGGTTTTTCAGTCTCAACAAAATCCAAATACAGAATTTTTATTTTTTTTGTCCACTCTGGACCAAAACCGTTGGGGACCTTCTTCAGCGACTCTAATTTTTTTTTTTAATATTTTAGTTGTTTGAAAATGTGTTTTAATAAATTGGTTATTTTCACCAATAATTACAGCTTTCACGTCTAGTGTGGTTCTGTGGAACGTGAAAATGTCCCGAGGTCAGAGTTTCTGTTTTCAACATTTTTATATGTGTAGCATTTGGTATTCACCCACGCTGAATTTTATCGTGCATTTACTCCCACTCAAACGGCTCGGATTAATAATTCCGTCAAAAACCCTGTCCAATTTTCACGCACTGTAATTCAGTACACAGTAGTAGAATGTTCAGCATTGCTTTTCTCCCTCAATCCGTATTATTGGTTAAAATAACATTATTATTAAAAGATATTTTCAAACAACTGAAATGTTAATAAACAATTTTAGAGTCCCAGAAGAAGGTTCCAAACGGACCAAAACGGCATGCGTTGTAAAATTATAGTGACCTAACATATCTTCCACACGAAAGTTAGCTATCACCTAAACCAAGACGGAAACTTCGTAGATGCTTAAAATCTCAAGCTAGCATATACAGAAAATCGATATGCAATTAACACCGCGTAGTGAGAAAATTCAGAACTGCCTCCTACCAAAAGGCCTTGATCCACTGTACAACTTTTCCGAAGATAGAAACCGAAGTCAGGATATTCAATTTGACCGTCTTACCCTTACCCCGCATGATGTTTTGGTTGCATTATTTAGACTATGTTTGTTTCATGATAAAACATAATCAAATGAAAAGTAAATTCTCTGACAATCAATATAATTATGGAAAGTACGCTAGGGATCACAATTGACTAAATTTATTGCTGCAAGTTTTATATAGATCTGGTTGATTAGTATTTCATGATTAATTGGCCGTTTTATCCTATTCTTCCCTACTTATAGATTTTAAAAATGCATCTAAAATCCTTCAACTTTTGTGCGACTATTAAACCTTCATAAGTCTCTACCATTTATTGTACAGGTTTAAATTTGAGGATAAAAAAACATTTTTAACCAATAAGTACAGAACTGTAGAGTAACATGAGGCAAGAGTACGCACTTAGTGTTAAGGATCATGTATCTTTTTTACGATATAACCTAATTTTAATTTATAACTGTGCGTCGATTCCTTATCTATTTGGCCCTTCTTTATGGATAGCTATTTGAAAAATCATTACGTTTTTCACAAAGGGTTCCGGCTGCGTACTTTTGCCCCACTGGAACGCATTTAATTAAACGCTTCATGTCAATGTCTGTTTTAATTGAATGAATGCTTTCTCAATCAATAACTAATCAAAATTGGGCCATAATGCGTCATATTTACGCACCTATTCTTTGTATTCACTAATCTATTTTCTTTGTCCAAGTGTTAAAAGTTCGTAGTTTTTAGCGGTGGAAATAAGCAAAAAATCTTACAAATCTGATGTAATATTGTTGCACTAAAACATACTAATTCAAGATTGAAAATTGTTAAAATCAATATTTTTAAAAATCGAAACGATTTAAGCACCATTCTAAGCCATTCGTACCCTTGCCTCACTCGAATCCAATAATGGAAAGGTCTCTCATAAATTAGGTCTTTCCTATATTATCTGCTGATAAATAACCAAAAACTATCATATAGACCAATCATAGTACTGGATACTCAGGTTATAATAATCATCATCATCATAATACCACTTTCGAAAAATTGTAATTTTATATCAAAATTCAAAAAGCGTAAAATTTTCAAACTTCTATTGACTACTTTTCCGTGCATTATTCTAAATAAACAATATTTTTCTTGTAAGCTAGTATTCAGTAGAGGTTTCAATTCTAATCAAAATCATTGGTCCATCATTTCACCTGGCTTTCGGACCAGTAGTGTGTGTTGTTGCCGCCTACATACTCTTGCCCTACTTTACTCTATCTGCCGAATTATTCGAATGGTAATTATTGTGTCGAAAAAACAGCCCTCCTGAAACACAGCATTGAAAACGACCACCAGCTCGATCTAGGAAAGGTAAAAACTATTAATGAATTTACGTGACGGTCGACCAGCAGATGGAAATGATGTGAAACATAATAATGACGTGTTGCTACCTGTCAAGTCGTATGGAATATTTTTAGTACATCATCAGTTTTGTAATTGCAAATCTGAAAACTAGGTGTCGCATGGCCAGTTTTACCTTTGCTTAAATTCATCAATAGACAAACATGAAAAACAATCGGCGAATCAAAGCAAAGCCAAAACTGGTCATGCGACAACTAGTTTTAAGATCCGCAAATACAAAAATGATGTTGGAATAAAAAATGTCATCCAATTTGACTGATATCTATACGTCATTACCATTTTCACCCACTCGCCATATGTGAGTCAATCGTCTACTGGAGATGTGTCATATTGCAAACAGTCAAGATTGTATCAACAAACGAACATACACAGATGGCTTTAATGAAGTGTATGCTGGAATTCTTCATGCCATGAAAAACAACGCAAATATTAATACGAATAAAAGTAGGAAATTTACAATCAGTGATGGAAAAGTTCGTGAAAACTCAATATGACTCGCGAACTTACATGTAAACACAATCCACACAACTTGAAAGTAAAAAGCAACACAATACCACTCATTCCACTCGACCACAAACTTTATCAAGAAAAAGCACACTTTAGGTAGAAACTTAGCGAAAATCTATTCAAACGGGAGAACGCAGATTTGTGGGAAATCGCTAAGTGACAGTCGTAGATGGACGCCATTAGAAATAAGACGAATTTATGTAAAACTACATATACAGACAACAAGAAAACGCAGCATCTGTAAGGAACACAAACGATAAATCCTTCAAAAATCTTTTTAAATCAAACATAATACTATTTTAGAAATTCCTTGAAAAAGTTGCAATAAAATCACCGAAACGTCGGAAAGTTGATGCAATGAAGCGTTTTTGCTGAAATAGCTGAATACACTCAGATCATAAGAATTGCTCCAGTCGCAAGCTCTCAAGGTTCCGTTATACTGAAGTCACCAAGCAGTAAATTCGATTTCCAGGAATCTAGCCAAGGGTCTCATTTCGCAAGTCAAAACAAAAGGCTTATCATTCGATCTGGGAAAATGATATAAAATTACCCATACTCATGCCATATACAACTATATTGCCTAAAAATGATTGCTATCTATTGCTTCGTTGAGACGGTTATAAGCACAAAGAACAGTTAAACTTTAATCTTTTTTATTGATTAACAAAGTGACACAGTCACAATCAGTAACTTAGTCATTCAGATTCAGCTTTTACATGGTTTCAAAGAGAATAGGTATGCTTCTACTATTTTGCAAAAACATTTCTCCTACCAACGAGGATTGACATGATACAAACTTTCTTCATTATGCTCAATAATTGCTTAACTTTGCCGAACACGTGCAAGGTGTATTTATCTTTCGCATCTAGATTGCCACCATGTCAGTTTGATAAAATTTTACTTCGGCTCATAAATATCCTAATCACCGCCATACGCAATTTAGTTTGATCTGAAAAAGTTTTACAAATCAAACAATTCCGGGAAGGACCGGTGTAACCGCTGATTGTGATCCAAAGTGCTGATGGAAATATCACTTCAAGAGATTTACGGTGATGTGCTCATTTCAAACGGTTGGTAGTCGTTATGTACAGTCAACCTGTGTATATATTTTTAGCAATTTGTTTTCCATCGTCGGAGGCAATCAGAGTTTCAATTACCATCTATTAGCATCCTATGTATTTTTGCTGAGACATCCCAGCAATAACATAGATTCTGCCTTCAGCTTAGTGGTCTTAGTGCACTTTCATTGTTAATTGAGAGCTTTCTTCTAAGACTGCACCATTTCTGCATTCGGATAATGTGTAGCATGCACATTGATATTCTATGCCCAAGGAAGGCAACATATTTTCCAACTCTAAAAATGTCCGAACCTGCCAGAAAGGTAAATTTCTCGCCTCTAGCATATAGTTATTTTTTAACTAAAGAATATTCTCAAAAAAAAAATGGAGAAGAACAAAAACAACTGTAGCTTTTTAATCTTAATACTAAATGCTTTAAATTTTTCAAGGAGGATTCTACAGTTCGTTTACATTAAACGTGTATTTTATATGAAAGTCTGAGAAATGTTTAACCCAATTTCGATATAAAGAGCAACATGATCTTAAAAAAAGTGCGGTCTTGAATTTGTAAATAGCATTTATGAAAGGGAAATCGTTTGTCACTGTTGGTATTGGCTCACGAGATCTGCCGAATTGTTATGGCAAATATTTTATTACATGGTCAGAAATTACTCTGCCGAATTTAGGTTCAATTTGATGTAAGAGATCTAAACCCTTCATAACATGAGAAAAATTAACCCTTTATTGCTTTAACGAAATCACGAATTTCCATCACACCATGAAGATGTGAACAAGTTTATCAAGAAATGAAAAAAAGAAACAATGCAATTTTTCTCATTTGTTCACAAAATTAGAGGCAATAATTTGTCTGTTTTGACATTCTTATTAAAACTAGTCGTTGAATAATGACATAGTTTTTACTTCTCTAGAATCTCAAAATTTCAAGTTATTTGGTGCCGTGGTAAAAAACATGCAGCTGTTTTGATGTACATTTTTTCCGTGGTTAGTCCTTATCAATAACTCTTTGCTACATAGGAACCCAACTCCATCATGATCCAACATCTTAGCTTGCAATGTCAATGCTCCATGTTCAAGTAACCATTCCAAAAGGTGTAAAAGAAAAGTTGTCTTCTAGACAGAACAATATATGTACAAAAGGGTACACCTGTCTGGGTCACTTATTTAAATATACAATCTATGCTTAACACAGTTAACATTTCGACTAATTGACACCCAACATGGAACCATACATAAATTATATATAAAATTTTACAGATAGGGTAAATAGGGGTGATGTGATGCCAAAAAATTGCTTGTATATGTTACACTTTAAACGTACGATGTGAATGGAAATATATAATAATATATATAATAAAAGTAATATGAAATTTATTAAAGAGAAAAACAATTTTGTCAGAAAGCCATCAAACAGCCACTAGCAAAGTAATTTCATCAAACAGCCAACAGCACTGAAGACGATTTGCAAGTTGTTAGGTACACACTTAGAAATACCTAATCTTACACGTGACGGAATCCATCTTTGTCATAAAGGATGAGACGTAAACAAACATTTCATGTAAAATTAAGTGCTCCGAGACTGAAACGTTCGAAAGTACGTTTGATTGAGTTGAAATTTGCGTCTATTATAACTCAATTTTATGTTAAAATTGATGCTCGATAGCTGTTTATTTATTTTCAACAATACTATCTGTTACTCAATGCGCCCCGCGAATTGTTGTCGGGAAAACAAAACTATCAAGCGTGAACCTTTGAAATTCAATAGAGGAAGAGCATAGATAAAGCCTAAATGTATGCTTCCTTGGCATGGAATCAGTATGGGCATTTTGACCCGCAGTATTTCGAAAATAGGTTTTTGTTGACCTTTTTAATTTTACCAATTTAAACAAGAATTTAGCTATTTTCGTTGAGCATATTATTTGTAATATCTTTCCAATAGTCTAATACAGCATTAAGGTGGCATTACACTTTAATATCGATTCACTTTATGGATTAAACGGAGATCTGCCTTAGCATGGGCATTTTACGCCCTTCTCCCCTACTCTCCTGCAGTAGATTTGATTAGGTGGGCATTGGAAACATTTTGCTTATTTCCCAATGGAATTCCGTTCTACGGTTCCACAGTATCCCCTCTCTAGTACAACACAGCTTTATGTGTTGTACATGTGGAAAGTAGATCCAAATGGCATAGTTAAATGAATATAACGTATAATGAACTTTTTGTGACCTGTTGCCATCGCTTCTGCCAACTGGCAAGCTGCTGTACGTAGGTTCATATCGTCCCCTTGATGCTACCATACAACTAGGTACCTTTCATATAAGGATACCTAGCTGTAGCATTGATGGCACGATATGTAGGTTGTCTGGCTGCGTTCATGTGTAGGGTTGACTTGTATAAAGATTATATTCATTAGTGAGAGCTGCTTTTTTCGTTGCTAACAACGCACACTTGTAGGCTCCCGATGTGACTACACAGCGTGATGCTGTTGGATTTAATGCCAACAGCGTGTCAGGTGACATTTTCTTTCAAAGTGTCGCAAGTAATTAATGTCTATTTCAGTAAGAACTAGGCCATTGGTATAAGCAGTTTAAAATGTATTTAGAATGAACATCATTAACATAACTGTTTTTACAAAAATAGATCAATGTTACCATAAAATGCATGTTATTCAACATGGTATATTTGGTGTGACACTTGAATTTTTCATAAGCATTTTTTTTTTTTTTTTAATTCTTTATTAAAAAAAAATGTTTATCGGAGTATTATTAAATTTGAAGAATTAGTTCTACACTCAATTCTTCTTTTTTCGCCTCTAGCTTTGATCATGTGATCTCAATTTGCATACAAAGTTAATGCAACTTGAGTCGAAAATCACAAAAAATCTGTAAAAAAAAAAATCAGATGGCATTAAAAATGTTGTCCCTATCCTGCATGAAGGAAAACCGAAAAATTCAAAATCTCGTAAAAAAAATTGCATGTACTCATATTTCCACAAAAAATACATAATTGAATTATAATTTCTATCAACAGCTAGATGAGGCAGTGCACAATTTTCTACCCCGGATACCAATTCCTCTGCAAGAGGCTACAACTCGTTTACTAAAAAAGTCTCCTGGTGCTAGGCCTACAGCTCAACTACTGACACTCATAAAGTATTTCAGGTAAGCTTAAGTACAATTCTACCCACACGTTATGCATATTTATTCAACACCGTCTACCATGGATACTAAATCGTATTATTTAATTTCTCCGAACGCCAACTTTCCTATTGCACCAGTGACCCTGCCGTTCAAGCATTGCAATTTCTGGACGTCATCAACATGAAGGATCCCACGCAGAAAACCCACTTCTATCGCAGTACGCTGCGGGAGGTGCTGCCCTTCATACCACGGGTAAGTTGAAAGCGATACTCCAGACTGAGAGGTTTGTTTTCATTCGACATGGATTGAGATATTCTATAGCACATACTGTAGGGTAAAATGGTATAATATGCCAGGGATAAAAAGGCCCCACGCAGTTTTACAGCGCTTAACAGTTCGAGATTCGTGAATTTGACGAGCAGCATGTCAACTACCATTTCTGCATATAAAATCCTACAATAAAGAACGAAAAATGGATGAAAAACTACGCGGGCGCATTTAACCTCAGGGGGCATATTATACCATTTTACCCTATATGATTTTCCGTTCCGGGAAACACCAAATAAGGGAGAATGAATGGACCTTTTGTGAAAACTGGTTATAAAGAGGCAGCATTGAAAATACGTCGGTCAATAAATACAATAAATTAACAATAGTAAGCCCGTGTTTACCAATCAAGTTGAAATCTAGTTTTACCGCAATAACAAGACCTATATGAGTTGGTGGAGGTCTTATCGATTATATCCAATACATTCCCGAAAATTAATACTCAATTTTTGAGATGACGTATTTGATGTTTTTCAATAAACCATAGTTATAGGAAATAGATGTTTTTTTTTTTTCAGGAAAAAAAATCCTGAATTTATTCATGGTGAGATCTGAACCATCTTACTTAATGAAAGTTTGAGCAACTTCCCAAGGGATTTTTGAAACATTTCCAGGTGTTGGCTAATGTGGTCTTGTGTTCATAATGTTACAAGCAATGCTTGACAACCTTGTTTTAGAGTTCTCATGTAGCTTTATATGTAACACCATGGGTTCTTATTCTAGTTTGATACTGGACGCGCTATTGGGAGGGATGTGTCCAATATAGGCTGAGACCAAATATTACAAATTAAAATCTCTTTATGGCAGCTATCCACACAAAATGATCCATTAGAGATAACTTCGTCAAGATACAGTCACTTCCTCATTCATATCGATCACATAGATATCGAGACAGCAAACTTTTAACTACTTTAAAAATGAACACCATGGTGAAATAAACATATCTTTTCCTTCACCAACTTTAAAGCATCCAGCATCAAAGTTGAGGAAGTGAATCTATTACATCTCAAAATCAAACGCATTATTGTATTCTGCAAGTGCTGTAATAAAGATTTTTGTGATGCATTGGCCAACAATAAAATGGAAGTTCAAAATTCCAGATGAGGAAAGATGATTGATTTGTATAGCTGTATTTTACTGGTAACAGTCGACATAGAATTCCATACTTCATGGATTTCTTGATGACATTGTCAATGTGATAGTTGAACTTAAGTTTGTCATCAATAATCATGCCAAGATATTAAATCTCCCGAACGCGATCAATAGCCTCATCATCAATTACAATTACAGAAACGTTCACATTTACTCGATTCCGCGAAATTACCCATGAATTTAGTTTTACTTATATGCAATTTCAATTGCTTATACTTCAACCATCTACTTACATCTCACTGCGTCCTAGCAAGAAGTACGGTCGACTTGTTTCGCGCTCCGTTGTTTTGGAAGTTTTCTCGGTATTCGCTTGATATAAATTATCAGTTTTTTTCTCACTAAGTGACTCCTGGCATAGTTCCCGGTTAATTGATCGAAAAGTGAGTTTTTTTTAGTAGAAAGTGTCATTTTCGGAAAGAGTAATCCGTGCTATTGGAAATTCGCGAACCAATTTGGGCATCATCGTTGCGTGGTCACGCATACGCGCTTACGCATACCCGCGCACGTATCATCATCATCGAGTGTGAGCACCCGTTCCTACATCTACATCGTTCATCAATCATCGTGCGCCTGTGTGCGCTGAGTACCGAGCCTCGATCAAGTGCACCACAACGAAGGTCATCCACGCAGCGCGTCTCTTCCAGCCATCTGCGTAAACGCCTACACATATAACGCTCGGTGGTAGTAGTATAGAATTATCAGATAAGTTTTTATTTTTTTTTTTGTTTCTTTTCCTCCTCCATTAGTTAAATTTTCATTTTGTATTTCTGTGTTTGTAGTGTTTTCTGTGTATTGCGTCTGTGCGTTCAGTGGGAGAGCGTTTTGCGCTCCCACTAGTTGAACAAAATGGATGTTTTGTCAGAAGACGACATGGATGACCATTCATCTCAGAAAAATGATGATGTCATCCATGGTTCGTCGTCTCAGTCTGACAATGGGCAGGCTGAGAAAAGCTCCAGATTGCGGGCCTACCCGAATGACTCGACTGGCCCATGGGTTGTCTATTTTCAGCCCAAAAACAAACCCTTGAATGTTGTTCAGATATCTGATGATCTGACAAAGCGATTCTCTGCCGTGACCGAAATAACGAAGGTTAGGCACAACAAACTTCGTGTGACCGTCGCTAACCTGAAACAGGCCAATGAAATTGCTGTTTCCCAGTTTTTCACACTGGAATATAGGGTGTACATTCCAGCCTCTGATGTGGAGATCGAAGGCGTGGTCACTGAGGCGAGCCTGAACCCCGAGATACTGGAGAAGCAAGCGGTTGGCCGATTCAAGAACCCCTTGCTTCCTCCGGTAAAGATACTGGCCGTTCATAGAATGAAGTCAGTATCGCTCAGCGAGGGTAAAAAGAGTTTTACCCCCACAGACTCGTTTCGGGTGACCTTTTCTGGATCTGCCCTTCCTCAATACATCGAGCTGGGAAAACTTCGTCTTCCTGTGCGGTTGTTTGTACCTCGGGTCATGAACTGCCAGAATTGTAAGCGGTTGGGACATACGGCCTCCCACTGCGGCAACAAGGCACGCTGCTCCACAAGCGGGGAGAAGCATGAGGATGGCGCCTGCGCAGCTACTGCACCAAAATGCGTGTACTGCAATGGAACTCCTCCTCATGCTCTCTCGTCGTGCCCGGCGTACAAACAGCTCGGGGACAAAATGAAACGCTTCCTTAAGGAACGTTCCAGGCGGTCTTTTGCAGAAATGCTTAAGACAGCCAAGCCATCGACCAACGAGACAAATCCCTTCGCTCTTTTGTCAGATGACGAGTCTGGCTCTGACTTGGCTGAGGAGGGAGTTTCTTTCAGTTTTCCGGAAGGTTCTGCCCGGAAACGAAAACGCATCCGTTCGCGGAAAGTTGCAGATCAAGAACTCCAAATCAGCTTGCCCAAATCAAGGAGTGGTGGAAAAAAGGAGACTTCTACTCCTCCTGGATTCCGCAGAACTGATTATACCCAGGATTTTCCACCTCTTCCGGGGACATCCAAAACCCCTGATGCCCCAATTTTAAGAACAGAAACCCCTTCTTCATCTGGGCTGTTCTCATTTGATGACATTGTGGACGGCATTCTCAAATACCTCAACATTTCTGATCCTCTGAAAAGCATTGTCCTCACATTGCTTCCGACTGTGAAATCCTTCTTGAAGCAATTGACTTCAAAATGGCCCCTTCTTGCAGCTATCATCTCCTTCGATGGATAATTTTCCAAACGAGGTCGGGGATTTGATCACTGTTCTACAGTGGAATTGTCGAAGTCTTATTCCGAAATTAGATTCGTTCAAGTATTTAGTCCATAACAATAATTGCGATGCATTTGCCCTCTGTGAAACATGGCTTTCTTCAGAAATTGATCTCCCTTTTTTTGATTTTAACATTATTCGATTGGATCGTGAGGATTCACGTGGAGGAGGGGTACTTTTGGGGATCAAAAAGTGCCATTCCTTCTATAGAGTGAATCTTCCCGAATTCCCCGGTATTGAAGTTGTCGCATGTCAGGCTACCATTAAAGGTAAGAGCCTTTGTATTGCTTCTGTATATATTGCTCCTAGAGTCTCTGTTAATCGCAAACAACTTTTCGACATATGTGCGGTACTTCCCGCTCCATGGTTGATCATGGGAGATTTTAACTCCCACGGTACAGGCTGGGGGGAGCTGTACGATGATAACCGTTCTACTTTGATTTATGATCTCTGCGACAACTTCAACATGACAATACTTAACAATGGAGAAGTAACACGTTTGGCTGGTCCATCCTCGAATGGTAGCAGATTAGACCTCACCTTTTGCTCCAATTCACTATCGTTGGATTGCACTTGGCATGTAATCCAGGATCCGCACGGTAGTGATCATCTGCCGATCAAAATTTCGATTGCCAGTGGGTTCAACTCGTCAGAATCCGTTAACGTCGCGTATGATCTAACCCGTAACATCGATTGGACTAAGTTCCAATCCGCGATAGACGATACAGTATCGTCAGTGGAAGAGCTTCCGCCGTTGGAGGAATATAATTTCCTCTCTAATCTCATCGTCGACAGCGCCCTTCAAGCTCAAACACGACCGGTGCCGCGATCGTCAATCCGTAAGAAAACACCATCGCTCTGGTGGGATCAACAATGCACGGAGGTTTACCGTAAAAAGTCCGACGCGTTTAAACTTTTTCGGAAACGCGGAACACGCGAGCATTTCGACGCATACACATCTCTTGAACGCGAACTCAAGAGCCTCATCAAGGCCAAAAAACGGGGTTACTGGCGGCAGTTTGTAGACGGATTGTCGCGCGAAACGTCTATGAATACGCTTTGGAGTACGGCGCGAAGAATGCGTAACCGGTCTACTAACAACGAAAGCGAGGAATGCTCGGATCAATGGATTCTTAAATTCGCGCGAAAAGTGTGTCCGGATTCCGTGCCGTCGCAGTTGACTCCTCGCGAAACCGCGAATTCGGTAGACGAAATCAGTCAGCCTTTTTCAATGGTGGAACTTTCACTCGCTCTCCTTTCGTGTGGCAATTCTGCCCCGGGATCTGATAGAATCAAGTTCAACTTGCTGAAAAACCTCCCAGACGTCGCTAAGAGGCGCATGTTGAACTTGTACAATCAGTTCTTGGAGCTCAATATTGTTCCCGACGATTGGAGACGAGTAAGGGTGATAGCCATTAAAAAGCCTGATAAACCCGCGTCGGATCACAATTCGTATCGGCCCATCGCGATGCTGTCGTGTATTCGGAAATTGATGGAGAAAATGATCCTTTTTCGCCTCGACAAATGGGTTGAGACGAACCACCTTCTTTCAGATACTCAATTTGGTTTCCGTAGGGGTAAGGGAACGAACGACTGTCTCGCGTTGCTTTCCTCGGAAATTCAGTTGGCTTTTGCTAAGAAAGAGCAAATGGCATCTGTGTTCTTGGATATCAAGGGGGCTTTTGATTCAGTATCCGTTGAAGTTCTTTCAGAGAAACTCCACGCTTGTGGATTGTCTCCATTAATGAATAATTTTTTGTACAATTTGCTGTCAGAAAAACATATGAGCTTTTCTCATGGAAACTCTACAGCTTTTCGATTTAGCTACATGGGTCTCCCCCAAGGCTCATGTTTAAGCCCCCTTTTGTACAATTTCTACGTTAGAGAAATTGATGTCTGTATTAGTGACAATTGCACGTTGAGACAACTTGCAGATGACGGCGTAGTGTCTATCACAGGGCCAAAAGAGGTTGACCTGCAAGGACCCTTACAGGATACCTTGGACAATTTGTCTACTTGGGCTATTCAGCTAGGTATCGAATTCTCCACGGAGAAAACTGAGTTGGTCGTTTTTTCTAGGAAGCATAGCCCAGCACAACCGAAGCTTCAACTTTTGGGTAAACCGATCACTCATTCCATGTCCTTTAAATATCTTGGGGTCTGGTTCGATTCCAAATGCACCTGGAGATCCCACATTGAGTATCTGAGACGAAAATGCCAACTAAGGATCAATTTCCTTCGATCAATTACCGGAACGTGGTGGGGAGCCCATCCACAAGATCTTCTGACGTTGTACCGGACAACGATTTTATCGGTTTTAGAGTACGGTAGTTTTTGCTTCCAGTCGGCAGCTAAAACGCACATCATCAAGCTGGAACGGATCCAGTATCGTTGTCTTCGTATCGCGTTAGGATGCATGCACTCGACTCATACTATGAGTCTCGAAGTGCTGGCGGGCATGTTGCCTCTATCCGTCCGTTTTTCAGAGTTATCTCTGAGGCTCCTCACCCGTTGCGAAGTAATGAACCCACTGGTGATCGAAAATTTTGAGAAGCTTCTGGAGCTAAATCCTCAAACATGTTTTATGACTTTGTACTACCTATATTTAACACAGGATGTCAGCCCTTCAAGAAATATTCCCAATCGTGTAATATTCTCCGATTTCGGCAATTCAGTGAATTTTGATTTATCTATGACGCAGGAAATCCGCGGAATTCCAGAGCATCATCGTTCTATGATTGCTCCGTCATTATACGCTGCAAAGTTTGGCCATGTTGATTCTGCAAGAACGTTTTTCACAGATGGATCTCTAATAGAGGAGTCCGCTGGTTTTGGTGTATTTAATGAATTTCATAGCGCCTCTCGAAAACTTGAAGCTCCTTGTTCTGTGTATGTGGCTGAACTGGCAGCAATTCACTACACTTTGGAAACTATTGCTTCACTTCTTCCAGACCACTACTTTATTTTTACGGATAGTCTCAGTTCTGTCGAGGCTATCCGTTCCATTAGGCCGGTAAAGCACTTCTCGTATTTTCTCTTGAAAATACGAGAACTGCTTAGTACTTTATCCGTGCGCTCTTTCATCATCACCTTCGCGTAGGTCCCTTCGCATTGCTCAATTTTGGGCAATGAGAAGGCGGATTCACTTGCGAAGGTGGGCGCTATGGAAGGCGACATTTATGATCGACAAATCGCCTATAGTGAATTTTTCTCTATTTATCGTCAGCAGTCGCTCGTTAGCTGGCAACATCAATGGAGTGAAGGGAGCTTGGGACGATGGCTACATTCAATTATCCCTAAGGTGTCGAAGTTTGCATGGTTCAAAGGGTTGGACTTGAGTCGAGACTTCATTCTCGTGATGTCTCGTCTCATGTCCAATCACTATTGTCTAAACGCTCACTTGTTCCGTGTGGGGTTGGGAGACAGCAATCTCTGTGAATGTGGACAAGGTTACCAGGACGCTGATCACATCCTTTGGTCTTGTGCGGAGTATCGTGGAGTCAGATCACATTTTTATGATTCCCTTCGGGCTCGAGGTAGACAACCTAATGTTCCAGTTCGGGATATTTTGGCTAGACGCGATCTGGAGTTTATGAAACTCATATACGTTTACTTTAAGGATATTAACCTTAGATTGTAAGTTTGATTAACCTTGTGTTTAGTTTGTATTTTGTACGTATGGGTTTTTTTTCAATGTTTGTTTTCAAGGTGAATAGAAATAATTTCATGCTTTAGGATTAATTAAATAGTTGTATCGTAAACCACATTTCAAACCTCCTTCTTCCCTTTTCCCATCCAAAAAATTGTAAATCTCCACTAACCTCGAGACAACCGCGAGTACTTGGTCCAGTTCCTTTAACTTTAAATTTAAGACAGTAATAATGTATAACGCAAAGAATAACTCGGCTCTGTAAAGTTTATTCGATTGAGCCTGTACAAATAAAGTAATTATAAAAAAAAAAAAAAACCATCTACTTAGAGAATGTAAATCTTGGAGGGCGACCCCGGCGTAGTGGTTAGAATCCATACCTCTCAGTCCAAAGTCACGAGTTCAAATCTCACCCCCAGACAAATCACGAATGACCCAAGAGCGTTAAAGTGATTATAATTTTAAAAAAAATTGAAATCTTCATTCAAGTGTAAACCGGCATCATTAGCTGCAAAGAATAACACAGTATTATCTGCAAACATCTTTCCGTGCACTGAAGCGAGCTCGTCACGTCGACTGCCTCGTAGGCCCAATCGTTTGTTGAGATGCTGCGATGATAGAAGAGAAGAGACGTACTCTCTGAATGTGGTGATGAAAAGTGAGGTGGCTTCGGTTGATTTGCCGTAATTGTCAGGATCTTCTTCTACCTTGGTGGTCTCAAACAGGATTGTTATTCTATATCAATAGCATTCAATTTTAACAATTTCGAGTTGTAGACAGTTCAAGAAATATCGCTTGGAAAACCGACTTTTGAGTAAAGGCCCGAAGGGCCGAGTGTCATATACCATTCGATTAAGCTCGACAAAATCGGAAAATGTCTATATGTGAGGGGTAAGAACCCCATTAATGAACTATGTGTTAAAAGTTTCGCAAAATCTGTGTGCATAGCAGCAGTTATCAAAAGAGCAAGTCAATAAAGAGAATCGATCAATTTAGATAGGATATTTTGAAATATTTATCTAGAATCAAACACGATTTCTATCTATCTATTTGATTTCTTGAGTAAAAAGCACGTTTTCATTGATCAATTTCCTTAAATTAGAAGATATTCAGGCTGGTAGGCTGGTTCATCTATGAGATAGCACACTTTCATTTATTTCTCCTATGCACATGTTTTTCTATTTGCGGCTCATATTGTAACAACGCATGGGGGTTTCTAAACACAAATGGTACGATTCCTGAAATTTGGAGTAGCCATGCTTTTTTAACTGTCCTTAAATTAAGTTCCGTGAGTCCAATCTACACTAAGTATTAAACAATTGAAAAATTAAAATCTTCCAGTTCTTTCATCCATTCTTCCAAATTTGAACCATTTTGGCTACAAACTACCGCTTTTTAATACATTTAGAAGTGTAGAGTTCAATTTTTGGCACGTGCAATTATGGCAGCTAAAAGTTCTTTCCTTTTTGGAAACATAATGTTAGGAGAACCATTCATGGAGCTAATTATATAATGCATCAGTTTTCATGGAGTAATGATATGGGGTAGTGCCCAAGAAGGTGGTCACTTCACACAGCTCAGCTTTAAATCATTCTTCAAATATCTTATTCCGTGGTGGCCTCTTTGAAGGTAAACATAACCTCTTCAATCATTTTCCAAACTTTTCTGTTATGCTTTGCCCTCAGTGTTCTCCACGAAATAAATTCCGGATTCCGTCAGTCCATCACAATCAAAAAAGGATGCCTGTTTGTACCGCCTAAGGAATGTTGTGTTGCTTTCTAGCAAGCCACCGACGCGTAAAAACATTCTCTTTTGAATGGTATCGTCCTTTACAAAGTCTTCGTCAAACTTACTCACACAAATCCTAAAAGGGAGAAAACTTTACCACAACAAATAGCTTCCAAACAGCTGCCATCCCCGAGCAATCTTCCCAAGCCTCATTGCTGTGGGTAAATAGAAGAATTTCATCAATTCATAAATTATCCAATCTTCCGTATTTTACCGCATCGATTCCGTGTCACAAGATTGAATATATACTCATTACTTTCTCTGTCTCCCCCGACTCCTGACAGAAACTGTGGTGGCAACATATCTGGCCTAATTTACAACAGGAAATGCGGGCTGATGAGGTACTGGCTGCAGTTCTGCAACCCGCGTTAACCCTGGTCAAGGAATCGTCAAACAGTGAATACGAAGCAATCATTTTACCAACCTTTAAGTAAGTTCCAACCATCCCCAACCAGCAGAGTGGAGATGATCGTAACCATAACTTATCCGCTTTCCCTTTTCGCCCACAGGACTGTTTTTGTAGCCCCTAAATCTATACAGGCAACCGTAGCATTACTAGAGAATCTACACATAATCCTAGAGAAAACACCACGGGACGACATCAGGACGGAAGTGCTTCCGCTGTTGTTCAATGCGCTCGAGAGTACAACGATACAGGTGCAGGTAAGTAATTTCCGCTCCATATGTACCAGACGGGGTAGAAGAAGGTGATAGGTGCTGCACTCAACACACAAGTGGTACTCAAAATGGCATCTGATGGAGAAAGACAGGGTAGAAACCGAGTTCCATTAGATGTGCTTGGTTGAAGATATAATTACTGCCATTCTAGGATTGAACTGAAATCATGCTGCACAAGAGCTAGTAGCAGCACAATGAACTCATTCGCGTTTGGATTATAATGTACATGATTGGTACTAGAATGAACTGGCTATTTATACTTGTCTTGATATAATTAGCTAGACTGTATGTACAGTGTATCACTGTATCAATTATCCAAGCACCTTGTTCAGTCACCTCATATTGAGTTTTCTTTGCTTTGTACATGTAATTTTTTTTGTATAAACAAACAAATAAATTGATATACAATACACAACGGGCCATTAAACGATATATTTTGAGTTTTCAGCAAAATTTCTCACTAAAATATGGGCCACTTATTGACATAACGGGTGTTCAATAAAAATGATATTTTTTTCACTCATATAACTGGTAAAAAATTTTTTTTTAACGAATTCGATATTTTTTATTAAAACATAATGTTTAATATTCAAAAAATGTCAATGAATATTGGAGAAGGGGCCCTGGTCAGCCGTACGACGGAACTTAGTCACGATGCTCTCACAAGAGCGCTGGACGGTATTGAAATCATTCTCATTTTTTATTGAACACTCGTTAAATAGATAGTAGAAAACTCATCCACATAGATGGTGCTAAAATCTTACTTTTTACTTTAACATTTTGGAAACTTGATTGGCATCTTCCGTTTAGTTGTTTATATCATCAAAATAAACTACTTCAGAAAAAGACGTTAAAACTCTAGAGCCTTCTGTTAACAAGTTTTGAAAACAGAAAATAATGGATGAAAACATTTTTTTTTTTTTTTTCAATATTATTTATTTTAATTTACAATTTTTCATGTTCTTTTAACTGTTTTAAATGTATAAAAGAAAAAACTTAAAAAAAATAATTAAACTACTTTAAAGCACGCATTTTGAATAAAATGCAGGAAAACTTGTGAAAAAATTGAATATTTCTCAATGGACTCAAATTCAGGGAAAAGTTAATAATACTTAATGAACAAAAGTCATAAACTCAGCAAAGTGATAGTGTTTTTGACAATTTGACATAATAGTAGATCAGTTTATTTCATGGTTTTGAACCTTTTCTTCAAAATATGTGGCCAATACCGAAGACAACAAATCAAGAAGACTGGCAACTTTGACAGAGTCCAAGCGACAGATACAGTGACGCTGCGCTTGAGTGAAGGTGGAAGCAACGCATAGAAAAATGAGCAAATACACAAACCTTTCGTCTGAGGATGTAATCTTTGCTATCAAATTCGTTCGAAGTTTTTACCTTTGAGCGGCAGATGACGTGATTGTACCTGTTTCATAGCGTTTGTATGAGAAAATGGAAGGGTTGCCAATCTTCTTGATTTGTTGTCTGCCAATACCCAGTCTTCATGAACATTTTAAAGAGAGATTTTAAACATTATTACTATTTACTGCCGTCAATCAGATATTGTTATTGCAATCAAGGTATGTAAAAAATAAGCTTTGATAAGCGTTATACTGCACAGAAAAAAAATTCTGAATTTTAACTGTCGCGTAAAATTTCCCTTAGTTTAATTTTGAGCTATACTTGGCATAAACAACGAAATCGTTTACAAGGTTGCATACAATATTGATAATTTATGCGATATTGCGCTAAAATTTACACGAAATATCGCGTAAATTTATGCTAAATCTAGCTTAAATGTTATGGGCACTATATCTCGCATAAGTTTACATGAACTTTTCGAACGGTGTGAGGCAATACGATGCGAAGCGATATCGTTTGCAATAATTGCTATTGTACTGATTTCAATCGTTCATCATGCGTGATTGAAAAAGGTAACCAAACTACAGTCGGGTATCCTTATTCCCAGATGGTTTTTGTCCGTATTCCATTATTTGGATTCCTAGATGCTTCGGCTTCGGCAGGTAAAATGCTGACCGGATATGCTATCCTTTGCAGCAAACTAACGGGGTCCAAGTATCCGGAAAAATAATACGGACGAAAAACCATAGGGTGGAATCACTACTCCCTGCATGCTGCAATATTCCAGTATTGACAAAGGCGTAGGCAGGAGGCAGGAGGGGGCAAGTGTGATTTTTTTTATGTTACCCTTGATCTCTGTCTCGATGAAAAATCTAAAGGACACTCATAAATGTGTTAAACAGTTTAATAGTCAGCCTGAATTGGAACAATCGACCATGTATCAACTGTTCTTTTCATACAGCCCAATTATCTAGAGATTGAACTCAACCCTGATTTTCTTAAATCTTTAAATCTACTAGATCTGTAATTAACTACTTTCGTTCAAAAACTAAGATTCGAATCAATTATTTTTTGTCTGTTTGTTTCACATTTACGAATATAGTCACTGTTTTATGTTTCATAGAATTGATCCTGAATAGAAGGTTTTTTAATATAACTCATGGGCATGAGCATGATTGACCACCCTCGGTTGCTACTCAGTTATTTTCAGATCAATTGTAATTACGCAGAGAACCAATAGACGATGCTTGGGACTAGCAATCATCCTTAATGTGTAAAAACTGGTGCTCTCAAACTAGGCAATACTAGCGCCTTCCGCGTCTGAACGTGTGTCAAGAAAGGGGTAGTAACAACCGGTGGAAACTATCGATTTGAAATTGGCTCACTTCTTGACTAGCCTATTGGTCCCAAGGAAATCGATTAACGCACCCCATTCTAATCGAAATTCTAGTACTACACTATGTTTGTTTTGATTTGCTATGAAAGTTTGACAGATAAAATGAGGGGTTCGTGGATTTTCTTATGTTTCGAGGGGTGCATCGAATAGCTTGGGACCGAAGATAGTACCAGAGCTGAGCCAAAAAGTTGAGCACGTGTCTTCGGGACCTACCAGTTTTAGAGTTACCTCTATGGTAGTAATGTGTTGACGTGACACTCGCTTTGATGGAAGCCCAGAACACCTCTGCACTTCCACGAGGAATCACTGGGATATTGAATAAGAGGTTTGGGTTTGCAGCAGGGTTCGTTTTGGTAAACGATAAGCTGAATTGATATCCTAACGATCCTATAAGGCAAAAAAGCTTAGGATTGAACCCACGGTCTTCTGCTCAGTAAGCAAAAACGTTTGCCACAAGGCAAACGAGCTCCTTTTATTACAACACACTAATGATCGATTTGTTCTTATTCCAATGTATTCACATTAACAAATAAAACAATTAACGAATGTGGAGGGGCTTGAGATTAAACTCATGATGTTCTACTCAGTAAGCAAAAATTGTCGCTCTAAGGCCACCAAGCCCCTCATATCACATCATACAAGCTACGATCGCAAATAATAATCAACTTTCAACTTATAGCTGCAAAACAAAGCTAATAAAGTGAATATATACCTCATTTGATGGTTTCTACACAACCAACCACTCTTGCTGAATAACATAAATATCAAAAGTGCAAATAAACAATCTTTACTCAGCTAATAAACTGTGCTAGTGCTACTTTGGAAGCAATTTTACAGTCAACTAGATTTATTGTTAGACGTGTGCACTGTTACAGCTTTTACTCTGGTCCTTTACAAAGGTGAAGTAACTAGTCGAAAAAAGTGATTCATGCACACTTATAATAGTCTCTACTCAGAGATATTGTTGTAGACAGTCATGTAGATTATTTTACGTTAGTTCAAAGTGTTGGCGTAGCGAAGTTGGTAGCGTCATGGTTTGCCAATGCGGTCGTCTTGAGTTTGATTCCAGGTTCCGGTGCAGGGTAAATGACTTGGTGGTGTGCTTATAAATAATTTCGCTTAATTTGATTCGCACAGCAAAATAAACTCAATCAATTCCTCGAACCACAAAAAGAAACCTACACAATATTTAACCAGGCTTCAAGAGAAAGCTGTGTAGTGGTATTGGATAGCCGGGAAAAAGTTGCACAACTAAACAGCAGGATATCAGCTGTTTAGAAGCGCAAATGGAAGTGAAATAAGAGCTTGTTCCAACCATCCCCACAGCCATAATTAGCTGACTAAGGTCGCCAGATTTATAGACTGTATAGAGGTTAAGTAAAGGTTGCCTCATATTGTATAACGTTTGAATACAGCTTGAGGCTCTATAAATGAAATGAGTAAAGCGTAAACATTGTGAATTTTTTTAATTGGGTACCGTCAGTCTCCAAACACGGCCCCCATGATCGCGTTAAAGACGCATCTAACAACACATCAAAAACCAAGCTTACATGTTCGATCGCGACATTTGTTTTCTTGCATGAAAAAAAAAAACCATAATGCATTATTCGTAAGCACCTAACCGCAAAAACTGAGGAGCATGCATCACACGATCGAGGTCATCCCTCTGGCAAATGGGAAAATAAATCTCGATTACTTCCTCGAAGGGACGTACCCGCTCCCGCAAACAATGCATCCGAACCCTAATCCGGCGCAACCGGCATTCCGCCCACGCATGCAAATTTTCCTCTACCCGCTGCCAGCCACACCAAACCGACCATGAAACGCACTGTCCACAATAGCAGACACGTCCCCTCAAAAATGCAATCGATAAACGTAAATATAAGAACAATCTTCAACTCGAACGTACTCACCAAATAAATGTATCCGGGAGCATATTCTCGATGCTTCCACGCATATTTTCTTAATAAAATACTATTGATAAGTGAATTTCGATCTGTTTGGCATGGTAATGAAATTTCTAGAGCAATCAAGCTGTGCATTTTTTTTATATATATTTGCTGAAAATACAATCATTCATATTTTTCTATATTACCGTTTATAAGACCTGGGTCACCGGATAGAAAGCACCTTGGATCACATCACACCTTGGATTCATTGACAAAAAATTCTCCGATAAACTTTGCAGTATCGTTCGATTCCATTTAATTGACGAACAAGTTGGCGCTGGTAGTAAATGAAGTGCTTGTTTTTTGGTAAAATTGACCGGTTGAATTAACGGGTGTTGACAACGGCTCGCAAATATCAGTGATCAGTAAATTTGTCTGGACTAAATTAATTTCTATATTGTTGTTGTAATAGTGCAGTGTTGTAAAAGAAACCGTAAATGAACTTTTTTTAATGTGTTTATTTTTCCAGGCTCGTTTGCCGCAGCTTTGCGGAGCCGTTATTCATCGTTTGGTCTACAAAATTACTTAAACTAACGTTAGTAAAGCGGGGGACGATTACTTGGAATTGAGCAATGAGATGGGACCCAAACTAAGGTGATAGTATAGGAGCAGTTAGATAAAGTACTCAATTTATCTGGGATTTCGGTCAGGAAATACGAGGAGTGCTTCATCGGCCTCATTGATCGAATAGCCTCCAACGAGCTAAGGCTATCTGTAAAAATAAAATAGTGATCAGATGGTAGTGAGGCATTTTGCTCTACTGCGTAGAATATGGCTGTTAGTTCCGCAACGTAGTATACGGAACAGGGTTTTTGCAGTTGATATAAGGCGCTATGAAATTCGTTGAATACTCCAAATCCAGTGGAAGCGTTTATAGTTGACCCATCTGTGAAAAAACTCTTATTATTACTGACATGGTGGCACTTGTTTGCAAAAATTATGGGAACAAACATCGACCGATGGTGATCTGGTATTCCACGGATTTCTTGCTACATGGTCAGATCAAAATTTACATAGAAAATATAAAAGTCTTGGAGGCAAACACGAGAGGAATTGAATGTACTCGTAATAGAGACTCATGAATCTTTTTTGAGGATTTATGTCGAGCAGCTTCTCTAAGTTTTCTATTACCAATGGGTTCATTACTTCACAATGGATAAGAAACCGGAAGGAAGTTCCGCGAAACGATCTGTCAGTGGGAGAACACCCGCGAGTCCTTTGAGGCTCATCGTATGCGTCGAGTGCATACAGCCAAGCGCGATTCGAAGGCAACAGTATTGAACCCGTTGCAGCTTCAAGATATGTGTTTTCGCCGCGGAAGCTACCGTACTCTAGAACCGAAAAGATGGTTGTTCGATACAACCTGATCAGATCTTCCGGATGTGCTCCCCACCAAGTTCCAGTAATTTTACGATGAAAATTGATTCTTTGTTGGCATTTTTGATTCACATACGCAATATGTTTTCCCCACGTGCTTTTGGAATCGAACCAGACTCCTAAATACTTGAAAGATATACTTTGAGTGATTGTTCTACCCTTAAGTTGAAGCTGTAACTGTGCAGGATGATGCTTCCTAGAAAAAAACAACCAACTCAGTTTTCTCCGGAGAGAATTCGATACCTAGCTTCATAGCCCAAGTAGACAAATTGTCTAAGGTATCTTGCAATGGTCCTTGCAGGTTCGGTGCACATGGCCCTATAACGGACACAACGCCATCATCTGCAAGCTGCCTTAGCGAGCAATTTTTATCAAGACAACCATCAATGTCTTTTACATAAAAATTATAAAGAAGGGGGCTTAAACATGAGCCCTGGGGGAGACCCATGTAACTAATTCGTGAAATTGTCGAGTTTCCATGAGAGAAGCTCATATATTAATCAGACAACAAGTTGCTCAAATAGTTGTTCATAATTGGTAAAAGCCCTCTATCGTGGAGTTTATCCGAAAGGACATCGATACAAACAGAATCAAAAGCCCCCTTAATGTCCAAGAAAACTGAACCCATTTGCTGTTTTTGCGCTTTCAACTGAAATTCAACTGGTCGAATTTCAGTTGAAAGCAACGCAAGACGAGCGACTTCCTTTGCCTCTCCGAAATCCAAATTGCGTATCTGAAAGTAAACCATTCGACTCGACCCATTTGTCTAGACGAAAAAGAATCATTTTCTCCAACAATTTCCGTATACAGGACAGCATCGCGATGGGACGGTACGAGTTATAATCCGACGCGGGTTTACCGGGTTTTCGATTGGCGATCACTCTTACTTGCCTCCAGTCATCCGGAACAATGTTGTGCTCCAGAAATTGATTGAATAAGTTCAACAAGCGTCTCTTCGCGACGTCTGTGAGATTTTTAAGCAAGTTGAACTTGATTCTATCCATCCCGAGCAGGAGAAAATAACTAATGAATACCTAATTCTGATCTGATTCCAAAAATTGGTATTAACCAGCTGCCATAAGAGGTAAAATACCAAAGCATAATACCAAAAAATTACATGGAAAATACTTTTTAAATACCAAAAATTGATATTTGGATACCAAAAGAATACCTGGGTGGTATTGTTTTGGTATTGCATTATCATAATTTGGTATTGGAATGGTATTGTGGGAACATTTTTTTGGTATTATTTTTTGGTATTTTACCTCTTATGTCAGGCTCATCCATACCAATTTAGGGTATCGAGATATTCGTTCCTGCTTGGGATTCCAGGAGCTGAATTGTTACATAAAAGGAGAGCAAGTAAGAATTTCACCATCGAAAACGGGGATACTATTTTGTTATTACCCGACGGACGATCACGAACGTTAGTTTGAACTGACATCGAATCCGGGAAAACTTTCCACGCGAAGCTGAATATCCAACTGTCCGAGTACTCCTTGTCTTCGTTATTCGATGATGACACGTTTCGCATTCTCCTGCCGACATTCCAGAGTGTACTCATGGAAGTCTCTCGCGACAAACCATCGACGAACCGACGCCAGTAGCCGCGTTTTTTTAATTTAATCAAGCCTTTAAACGTTTTCTCGAGGTCGGTGTACCGCTCGAAATCCTCGACCTTACCGTGTTTGCGGAAGCGTTTAAACGCGGCGGACTTCTCGCTGTTCGCGTCGGTGCAATCCAAATCCCACCACGGAGTGGGAGGTCGCTTGCGAACGGAAACACCCGGAACACGTTTCGTTTGTGCTCGCAGCGCACAATCGATGATAAGACGCGCAAGAAAGGAGTACTCGTCCAGTGGAGGAATGTTTCAACCGATTGACTGGCATCAAGAACCGCGGTAGCGAATTTTCGCCAGTCAATGTTTTTTGTAAGATCGTACGCGATATCAACCGAGCGAGTAGAAGATGAACCATTGGTAATAGAAACTTTGATTGGCAAATGATCACTACCGTAGGTATCTTGGATTACTTTCCACGAGCAATCCAACGATAATGAAATCGAACAAAGTGAGAGGTCTAATCTGCTTACTTTTGCTGGAGGTATTGGCTACTCGTGTTGCCTCCCCGGTGTTCAGAATTGTCATTTTGAAGAAGTCGCACATGTCGTATATCAAGGTTGAGCGGTTGTCGTCGTACAGTTCCCCCCATCCTGTACCGTGAGAGTTAAAATCGCCCAAAATCAACCGTGGCTCCGGCATAGCTGTGCAGATATCCGAGAAACTTTGACGAGAAATCGCAGTTCTCGGTGGAAGATATACTGAGGCAATACTGAGGCATTTACTTCGAATGTTAACCTGACATGCAACAACTTCAATGCCTGTCACCGAAGGCAGATCGATTCTGTAGAAGAAATGGAGCTTGTTGATCCCCAGAAGCACCCCTCTATACGAATCTGCGCGGTCAAGGAGAATAATGTTGAAATCGTGGAAAGCAAGATCGTTGTCTGAAGAGAGCCATGTTTCGCAAAGGGCAAATGCATCAGAAAGTGAGTTGTTAACTAAAAATTTAAATGTGTTAAGTTTTGGCATAAGACTTCTACAGTTCCACTGAAGAACAGAGATCATATCCCCGACCTCATTCCGAGAATTATCCATCAAAGGATATGATCGATGCAAGGAAGGACCACCTAGAAGCTAGTTGATTCAAAAGAGTTTTCACCATTGGCAGCACTAAATAAATCATGCTTCTCGTTGAGTCAGAGATATTGAATATACTGAAGAAGCTATCCACAATACCAGAAAACGTGAACATGGGGGCATGTTCTTGCTGATTATTCAGCTGATTTTCTGGCCGAAAAACTTTGACATCTGGGGTTTTAGATGATTCTGGAAGTGACGGAAAGTTCTTGTCATAATTACAAGGTTTAAAACCCGGTGGAATGGGTTTCGGTGCATTTCCGTTACCTCTTGATTTTTCCAAGTGCGAAGGGTGGTCCATACGAGTGGCCTTACGAGGCTTTTCTGTGGTGTGTTTTTTGCTCGTTTTCTCGTATTGCCTTTAAAGACAAACGGACTATCCTCACCGACCTCTGAGTCAGAGTCTAGATCATCAACTGGCAAAATGGAGAACGTGCTACTGCTTTTTGGTGCGGTCTGAGAAGATTTTTTTTCCTTTGATTTGTTTTTCGTCAATCTTGTTTTTCGTACTGAGCACCAATGCTACCGACGCTAGGGAGGCAGCTCCCACACCTGGACCCTACCTATCGACTCATCAACTCATGAACCGGGGACCAACGGCTTTACTTCCCTTCCGAAGGAAGGCGTGATCAGAGATGTTATGCCTCAGAACATCCCGGCGGCGCCGACTGGGATTGAACCCAGGCCTGCTGGGGTGAGAGGTAATCACGCTTACCACTACACCACCGATGCCGCTTGGTCTGAGAAGATGAAGCGGTATTCTTCAAGAGTTCTGCTATTGTTCTCTTGGAGCGAGTTTGCAGAGATCGCTTAATTTTGTCTCCCTGCTGTTTATACCTCGGGCAGTCAGGTATACTATATTTTTTAGTTTTTCTTTTAAATGATTTCCAGCATTCTGAAACTTTGATTCCTTATCTTGTTGTTTAAAAACTTTAATCATTTTCTGTTTTTCCAGGATCCAGAATCTCAGCAATTCGGAATAACAAAT
Source organism: Ochlerotatus camptorhynchus (assembly GCF_037179485.1). Taxonomy (NCBI): domain Eukaryota; kingdom Metazoa; phylum Arthropoda; class Insecta; order Diptera; family Culicidae; genus Ochlerotatus; species Ochlerotatus camptorhynchus. The sequence continues at coordinate 144,945 of NW_027041326.1, forward strand.
TAAATGAGCTTTAGCCATGAATTTGTAAACCGTGCCCATAATCCACCAGTATTTTTTTTTTCAAGCGACTTATCACTTTATGCCATCACGGACAAAGTCTTAAATCAAAATAATAATTAAATTGTATTAAATATTATTCTGAACATCAATATGAATACAAACTTTGATATCAGTTTGTTGATGAAATATTTTGATATATTAACAACTTGAAGTGAAAACAAAATTTGATATCGTTATGATATTTTAATGATGAAATAAAAATTTGATGTACTTTAATTTTGTTTTCTCGCCATACATGCAATAACATTGTAATGACTGAAGTTGTAATCCAAACAAAATATTTATATCACAATAAATTATCAATGAGTTATTAAAATAATTTAATATTTTGATAATCTTCCATAACTTTTTTGTTCTCCTTCTTGTTATGTTAGCCGTTAACTCGATCAAAATGAAATCAACTTTATTAAAAAACAAAGTTTCACATTTTTTTTTAAATTTAATTCTTAATTTCTGGTTGGAAAAAATCAGTTTCGATTAACTGATTGTTGACTTAGTGATCTGTCCAGTCTAATAGCTTTGGTATAAAGACGTTCAGCAAATCGGGGTCTGACCTAATTCACCATATAAAGTTTTTTTTTGCCCGCTCCCCCTAATTTGAATCTTGTATACGGGTTGTGAAAATTAAAACTGAATCGTTTTACGAAGCCAAGCATGATGTATGTTTTGTTGATGATTGTATTATAAAAATCAGTAAATATTGGTTTGTCCTTAACGATAAATCCTAGATCCCTAACTTTTTCACACTTTTCCACCGCTTGATTTCCCTATAGCATTTAAATGTCTGGTATGTTTCTTTTTCTATTAATAGTTAATAAATTACATGTTTAGCGTAGCAGGCATTTGTTACACCAAATATAGAATAAGCGTATTTCATTCTGGAATGCCGATGTCTTCTTTGTTTCATATTTCTAAAAAGAGCTTCATGTATTCAGCATAAATTAGAACTTTTATGTTTTTAAGGAAGACGGGAATGCCGTTTACGAATAAAAAAAACAAAAGAGGACTAGACAATAGCCTTGGGAGATTCCAGAAGTAACAGTAAAGGGTGTATTCGTGTGAAAAGGCACACACATATACAGCTGTATTTTTTTTAACTATTATACCACATCAAATTTTCAAGGATGATGGTTTAGATAGTTCTTAATTAGTAAAAAGTATGACATGATTCAAACATGAGCACTGACTTGAGCTTAGATCAAGAAAACAAAATGTTGTCTTAAAAATTTGGTACAGTGGCAAAAACTGCATTTTGTGTAGTTTTATTTATTTTTCCACTCCTTGTTCAATTTATTTATTGATTTAGAATCTTTCAAGTGTGACAAAAAATACTAGGCCCCTATTTTTCTTTGGCGTAAAAGGACTGATTTTTTATTTGCTTAGGAAGGTTTTGATTTTTGAAATGAAAGTTATGACTAACTGTTCAGTATTTTTATTTACAATATTTTGCAAAAAAAAAATTTGTTCCAAGATTCAACAGCAACAACGACGAAAGAATTCCCTTGCATAACCGCTGATTTAAGATTTGGGACTATTACATCTTATAAGACTGCATGTTGTTCTCATGACCAGGCATGGACAGTCATTTGCATTCATTTCGTGCATTCATTTACATTCATTTGCCCCTAACTTTTTTCATCAGCAGAATTCCGCAAAGTAATGTATAGAGCTTTTTTATGTTTTCTTATTAGCTACAACTTTTGTTAGCAATTTGAATCCGTATCTCTTATGCATGACGAACCAGAGCGAACAGAAGCCACTAATGTTTTTTTAGTGAATGTATTTTACATTCACTGAAAAACAGTAACAAGTTCTGCCCGCTCTAATTCGTGATGCATAAAAGATACAGATTTGAGTTTCAGGCAAAAGTTGTAGCTAATAACAAATCCTACTAAAGCTCTGTACGGCATTTTGCGGAATGCTGTTGATGAAAAAAGTTAGAGGCAAATGAATGCATGAAATGAATGTGAATGATTTTCCATGCCTGCTCATGACTATTACTCCAACCACCTCTCAGACCATCATAAACATCACATATGTACGTTATGGACTAAACATTAATTCACTGAAAATTTCTAGACATTTGGTATAATAGTTAAAAAGTTACAGCTGTTTATGTGTGTGCCATTTTCCACGAATACGCCATTTAATAGGGTTCGATTTTTTTACCTTTGAATCTAACTATTTGTTGGTGGTTAATTAAGTATGATTCAAACCATTTGAGAACTCTAGCCTCAATTCAATAATGGATAATACATTGAAAATCTGCAATATCTGCCAGTTTTTAATAGATTTCTACAGAACAATCGTTTTAAAATGGACATTAAAGAATCTTTTCAAACCAGATACCTAGTTTCAACGAGCAGCCATTTTGAGTACATTCCCAGTCAACCTACGATACATAAAGAATTACAAACGTTGAAATCAAATTCGATGTGCATTTTCTAATCCCCTACATTTTCCCTCACCCCACTCCAATGCAAAAAAAAATAGAGCGCTGCACTGGTAGCTGTAACGAACGTGTACGACTACTTGGATGACATAACGATTAAGAAACTGGTGCTACCAAAGCTAAAATCAGTTTTTGAGAAGAACCAAAGCGATCTGAAGATTATGGGCAATGTGCTGCAATGTGTGGAACGAACTCTAGACAAGCTCGACAAGTCACAGGTGAGTGGTGGATTTGCAACGTCGATAAGATGTACGATATTTGCTCGTTTTCATACCATGTTACGTTACATTTCATCTATTTCAACATTCTTGCACAGATAAATCTGTTGCTAAAGCGCTCCTAGTTGCGTTTGCGGAGCAAGATTTCAGGATTATTCCAACATAAAACTAAAATTGAACGTTTGGGTAATCATGCTTTGTTTCATTTTCTCCTGCAACGCTGATGCAACGGATAACAGATAATAGACGAAGTACTGCCTTTGTTACTCGAAGTTAGGTTAACGGATCCGGATATTATTATACGAGTTGTCAGTAAGTATTGATGCAAATGTATGCCATCGAATGTTTCAGTGGTTATAGATTTCCAGTTCGAGTACAAAAAATATACAGTTTACTGTCCTGGTTTCATTTTCAAGAACGAGCTTACCCGTTAAGAATACTATTTATTTCTGAGTGCAGTCCAACTGCCGTCCCTCCCCTGTTCCACTGTTAATAGGGAAGCACAGCAAGGCACTCGCTTCTCTAATCCTTACAAGACATGATGATAATGTTGATGCCTATTGTGTAACAATAAGCTATTTAATGCCTTATATCTATATCATTCAATTCCCACGAAAATAAAGTTCCACCTTGGTACTATTTGCTTTATAATAGCTGCAACAATCCCGTTCTTTCAAGCCACGCGAAAGACCATGCTGAATATGGAATATGTTTGTTTTCCATTATGCGAGCATGAATTCAAACAGTCAAGTCATTATGCGCCAACGCTTTCGGGGCATGAAAGTCATTCCTTCCATTGTTTTATTCCGAGCAAGAGGATGCTGGGTAGTCCAGCTAGTAGTAGCAGTACATCACTACATACAGTATAATGACGACGAGTGTTTGTGGATTGTACTGCATGGCAACCCGTATGCCACGGACTTTCTCGGTAACCATGAGTCCAGGGGTCAGAATATTCAAATGGAGGGATTATACTCCGATGGCTTGCTGAAACTCTCCGGATGTAGCGCAGAGTGGCAGAAAATGAGATCACAACGTTTCAGCTGTCCGACCTGACCATGTGCACACTCAAACTGGACGACATTTATGAAACATAATAGGGTAGAGCACTACTTCGGCCTAAGCGCCCATTTTGGGCCTATCCAAGCAGAAAACATCAAATAAATCTATGATTTCGGTGTTAACAGGTAAATTATGCGTTTGGTACGATACTTTAGTTCAAATGCTACCGAACGAAGTCAATGAGAACGCGTGATATGAATGTTTGCACCGAATATTCTCAAAAACAGATGAAGTGCTTCAACCGAATCAATCTTTACCTCATCTAATAGGCCAAAGTGAATTCATTGGCGTTTCAATGGCGTTTCAATGCGTTAGGCCGAGTTTGGAATCCATAGGCCAAGTTTGGCGTCAAGAAGCAGTCTTAGACTTTTAACAATATCTCAACAATTTGTTTCTCTTTAGCAAATCTTACTGTACGTGCGGAAAGGTAAATAAATTTGGAAGCCATCAGTAATAATAACTAAGTGCGGGTTGTGCTTGATAGGCCGGAAATGGGGTAGTTAACCCTATGTATGCTTCCATCTAAAAATGATGCAAATGATGCAAACACTGATGGCCTCGGTAGGTACACCTTCTAATTAGTGCGAGTGCGACTGATTCAGACTGCAAATTAGACTGATTGTGCATCATCGCAAAAAGATGAAAATTCCATTTTTTAACTTTTACTACTGGTGTCAAGTGGGAGCAACTATGCTAGATGTATATTTACTCTGCAGAAAAATACGCTTATTCTTGTTTGCTGAATCTCGGTAAATAGGTAACACCAACCAATCATGTTTTACTGAGGTCCTAGCGAAAAGTATGTACGTTTGCAGCTACTCCACATTAATGTTGGTACTTTGAATTTCTTATTTATTATATGGAATTATTCCATATCTGGTTGAATGGGGCTAGAACAATGAACTATTTTTGGAAAATCTATATAAAATCAAAGTTTTAATCTGTTTTCAATTTATTTTCAAGACAATGAGTTCATAGCAACAAAAAACTGATTAATTGAAAGCCTAAAAAAAAATTACTGGTGTTTTATGATGATCAAAATAATGGGAACAATTCTTGAATCTCTGCTGCTTGGCAAGATGTTGTCTTTCCCAACCCCCTGAGCTCAAATGATATTCAGGAGAAAAAGGCAAATGCGCTATCCCATTGTCTGTGCCTTAAAAAACTTATGCTGTCTGGACCCCAGATCAAAATTTCCGTGTATGTATTAGCGAAATTTCAATGATTTATTGAAATTCAAATGCTTTGCCAAGTAAAGTTAGTGAACTTAAGTTAATATTATCAATCATTGTTTGCGGCCGATCTTTCGTGGGAAGGAGCTATGTAAAAGTGTACTCATGAAGTGGAATATTTCAATGTTAGAGATGCTGTTGCTTCCTTTCTCAAATATGTTCAGGAGCACAAAGTCTTCAAAACCACACCAAACCAAAAGATATAAGATTTTCTTACAATTATGAGGGATTCACATCGCAGGATGTTTGTGAAGACCACCTCAATAGAGGATGCAATATACCAACCTGCGGTCCAATGCAAGAAATTGGAAAGTGAAAAATGGGGAGTGTATTAGTGAGTGAAATGAATCGTGTCGAAAAAAAATTGTAAATGCTGCCGACTGGAGTCGAACCACGAACGTTGCGATTTTCAGACCTGTGCTTTCTCCACTGCTCTTTCCATGCTTCTGAATAAGGATAGTCTAAAAGCGAATAAGAAGCGCTCATTTCTTCTCACACTCGACTTCGTATGCTTGAATCGTGGCAAGTGTGTGCGTCGTTCTACAATGTTATAAATAAAAAGCTTGATGGTATAATCGAAAGCGTACACTGAACACGAAAAAAAATATGGTAAAAAATCATAACATCATCTGCATGGTCAACTCATATCATTATCTGCGGTATTTGCTGCGGAGGATGATAGGAAATGCAACTAACATTCAATGTCATACATTTTTGGTTTGCGGATAGATAGCCCAAGTAACAATTCAAGCTGAACAGTAAGAACAGAAGCTGATTATTGGTTGATTTAGGGTGTACAAAACTGATTAACAGCAGGCTGAATATATTGTTGATTAGTAGTGCATGAAGCTAATTGTATCCCCATAATTCAACCTCAATAAGTTACCTGGTCAAAAGATTGAACAAGCCTTATTTTAGCTTAACACTACTCCACAAATCAGCAATGCACTACAAATATTTGGATAGACTGATTTGTTAAATGTAGTCAGTGTCACTCACACTCACATTTCCGTCATTTTAGTTCTTCTAAATTCACTGTCTACATTTCTAACCCCAAGCAGCAGCAGCAGCAGTAGAGATAAGGTCGATGAGCTTTTTAGAAATATTAACATTTCTATTTCTTTGTTTTGAGTGCTATATTGCACTGAATTTTCAGACAGCATTCCGAAAATATAACTCGATTATGGCACTAAAATAGCTTCCACATGACCATCGAAATAAATCGCGCACTTGAGTCCACATTGTGTTAACCAGTGCTGAGATTTGTCATTGTCATTGACAGACTTTCGCGCGATACTGACAAAATTGTTCGTCACATAGTCACTGACAGACTTGATCCTCAAAAAAACCTTCGTCAAAATCTCATTCATTTTTTCGTCAATGACAAAGATTCACCTGGTAACAAAAAGTGTAATTTAGTACATTCTGTGTCACATTATTGTTATCCAAGTAGCTCAGGACGTAGATACTTGTTCACTGAAATGGATCCATGTAATTGTTTTGCTCAAGTCATTTAATTTCGTTACAAATTTAGCTAATAAACAAATCTGCACATGTTCGTCACTGACACCATTGTCATTGACAATTGACATGGTTTGCCTTGACTATGACTGTTAGCTCAAATGAGTGACCAAAGCAGAATTGTCAATATCACCGTGTACTGTCGAGATTTTGCAGCACTGGTGTTAACTACTCTTGAAAATGAGAGGAATGTTTTACTGTCACCAGTTGTTGTTTACAATTCTGCATTGCTGTATAAACCTCTTCTGGTTGCTGTTATTCAACTTAAATTTGACGTGTTTACATTTTGCCACACATATGCTTAAGTGGTTCAGTAGGTATGATTGATGCCTATGAATCAGCGGCTGCCGGTTCGAAATGCAAAGGTAATTTTTAGACAGTATAAATATGTAAATCCTATTCAGTCCCATAAAAATACATATGATATGTGGTCTTCCATTTTTTTTTTTTTCAAATTAAAACTAGAAGGCTGAACAACGGTTGGAAAAGACTGTTATTTAATGTCATAAAAAGCTCATAATTTATATTACTGTTAAGCTTTCGGCTGATTAAAATCACCAGATTTAGATGTTTAAAAGCTGAACAAAGCTTAACGTGGTCAATGTACAACAAATATTCAAACTAAGGCTGAATTAAAATCCATTAAACAACACTTATTAAACAACTTATTATTTCACAATTTACACATTAGATGGCGCCAATACGAAAATAATCAAGATACGCTATCTTATATCTACAGATCCTGCTCATATGGAAGCTTCTTGTCGTCGGCAAGATGGAAAAGACTTATTCTAAGGTAAACAGTTCTGCTCAGAATACACTCACCAGGTGGCGCTAGTGCCATTTATTTTTAATTTCCATTTAACTTAACATCATGACTTGAACGTTCATATTTTCAGCAATATTGTTCAGATGGACTACAGCTATTCTATGATAAACATTTTAATTCGTAATTTACACTCCAATTGGCGCTAGTGTGTCATTCATTTTAAATTTGCTTTAACTTTACATCTTGACATGAAAGAGGTTCCCATCTTTGGCAAAGTTTTTCAGACGAACAAGACCTAATCTAGAGTAAACAGTTCAGTTCAAAATTCAGTCAGGATGTTAAGAATAGGCAGAAAAATGATATCACCTGGTGAGTGTATTATGAGCTGAACTGTTTGCCATTGAAATGATCTAGTCTAAATAAACAACTTTTCCGAAAACGGGAACCTTCTTTCTAGTCAAGACGTTAAGTAACAGAAAATTAAAAAAATATTTCACACTAGCGCTGTCTGAGTGGAAGTGAGTGAACTCTGATATGTTTACTATAGAATAGGTCCAGTTCATCAGAACAACTGTACCTATCAAGTCAAGATGTTAAGTTGAACAAAATTAAAAATGAATGTCACACTAGCACGGGCTGCACCGTTCTAAAAATTCATGTAAATTTCTGCGAGATATTAAATTAACGCTAGATTTGGCATAAATTTATGCGATATTTCGTGTGAATTTAGGCGCAATATCGCATAAATTAGCAATATTGTATGCAAGCTTGTAAACGATATCGCTGTTTATGCTCAAAATTATGGGAGATTGCAGGGAGATTTTACGCGATAGTTAAAATTCAGATTTGTTTTCTGTGCGGTGAATGGATTCTAAACCAAACTGTTTACTATAGAATAGGTCTAGTCCATCTAAACAACATTGCCGAAGATAGGAACCTTCTATCTTGTTGAAATGTTATTTTTTTTAAAGTAATTTAAAAATGCATGACGCACTAGCGCTTCCTAGTTAGTGAATTCTTAGCTGAACTATTTACCTTAAAATAAGTCATTTCCATCTGAACAACTTTGCCCAACACAATAAGCTTCCATGTGCGCAGGTTTCTTAAATATAAGATAACGTTACCTGTTTATTTCTGAACTAGCACCATCTAGTGTGTAAATTATGTATATACACTATCCATAGTTTTGAACGAGTGTACCCCATTAGGCATAAATACGTTAGGCATACGGACGTTAGGCATACGGACGTTAGGCATACGGACGTTAGGTATACGGACGTTAGGCATGATGGACGTTAGGCATAAAGTCATTAGGCATAATGGACGTTAGGCATAATATACCTTAGGCATAATGGACGTTACGCATAAAATAGCTTGCTGCTGTGCAACTCTAGAAATCTGTTCCGAGCATGGTAAACAATGCTTAAATTAGGCTAAGCGTTGAATAAAAAATTATACAAGTTAAACAAACGTTTATTTAATAAGCACAGTTTGGAATCCATTATTTATCATATCATAAGTGACGTAGCTACATATTTGCTTAGATCCAAGATTAGTAGCGATAGCGGTTAAGTAATCTGGCAACGAAAACTCAGCATAGTTTTGAACTATATCTTGAAATCAATCGCATCTAGAAATAAAAAAAATCACACATTTGTTGTAATATATTCTTACACACATATTGCAATTGTCAAAGAAGAAAAGGCTTTGCTCAAAGAACAGCTCATGAAATAAAGAATGGTGAATTGTGTGATTTTTCATTCAATAACAAAAAAACAGCCAAGGTTGAATAAAATATGATGCCAAAGAACAGCTCATGAAATGAAGAATGGTGAATTCGGTGGTTTTTCATTCAATAACAAAAGAAAACATACCTGCTGCATCCAGGATTTCCTGTCATATTTTTCGATACAAAGATTCTGTTTTTGTTGTCATCAGAATGAAAACTAGCGGAACCGTCTGCTGACGTGAGGGAGCGATGTGACGAGTTGTTACGAGTTGCCGAAACAAACAAGGAACTGTGGCAAACGTAACATCTGTAACCCAATACTTTGCCTCTTCAAGACGTCGCAAGTTTTCATGAGTTCCAAAAATTAAGGCTCTTTCATTATTGTCACCGAAGTCAGCAATCAATAGACGCTCCCCAATATCATCTTTCTGGAATTCATCGGAAAGATTATGCCTAGTGTCCATTATGCCTAACGCCCTTTATGCCCAATGTCCATTATGCCTATCGTACATTATGCCTAACGTCCGTATGCCTAACGACCGTATGCCTTACGAGCATATGCCTAACGACCGTATGCCTAACGTCGTGTGCCCGTTTTGAACACCTTGTATTCCTGAAAATATTTGCTGAAGGTTAGGAATTTCACTTAGATACGGCAATTTTAATTTGTTGCCAAATTGACCCCAGGGTACAGACAACGTAATTTTTTCGAACAATTTATAGCACGATATAATTTTCAAGTTATTTGGAGCTGTTTTCATTTATTATAACAGATTTCTAGTGGTCACACCTAGTCACGATGGAATTATAAAACATATGTTACAAATAAAAAAAATACAACATGGGGTTAAATTGATCCAAGGTACAGTTTTGGCTGTATAAATTCCGATTGTTATCAGATTTTGATGAAACTGGTTGCAAATTATAGCAATACGTATATATTTTCCAATATATTTACAATAGGGTGGATTCATGTACTTTAATACAAATTACTTATTATTGGCATCATCCATTCCAACACGTTGCTCAAAGTACACTATGCTAACTTGTGAATCTTTAAAAGTGGTAAAGATGCATTTTACACACTCAAATTTGGACAATTATTGTTACAATACGCCTTTTTAATAGGGGCCATATATATACCGTGTGGAGAAAAAAGCATGATTTTTGACTCCCTCCTACCCCTCCGTGGTCAAGCGTGGACAGAAGCTTGTCCATGTTGGCTTTATTTGAAAATTATCACAAAAAAGATTCGTGTCGTGCACTTTTTTTTTAACTCATTATTTGTTCCACATTCAAAATAAATTACTTTTCATTTTAACCTAGGTGCTCCAGTTACTACAGTAACTTACCAGCCTTAATTGTTATGATATATATCTAATTGTTTTTACATTGTTCCTGCCTTGGCAATTCAGTATTTTAAACAGGTTTTCTAAACCTACATGTCAGTATAACAATTAACATCTTAAAACTAAAACTAAGAGTAGAAGGATATACAAAATTCCATCATCACCTGGATCTTTCATATTATGAAACTTTTTAGTTATAGACCTTACTTCGTCCAAATCAGTCCCCCAGGAATCATCAAAAATATTCCCGAGAGAAAATATTCAAATAATCCCGAGCATCCTGATTCTCAATAGGACTAGTAAGACCAAAACTGAAATTATGGGAACTCTCGAATTGCTTAGCAAGTTTCTGAGTTTTTTCCGAATTTGTGATCAAAATTTGACCAACTTCTTTAAGCGCTGGAATAGGCTTTTGAGGTTTTTTCAAAATTTTTGTGAGTTTCTAAAAGGGTAGAGAATCGCTTTTTAATTTGTTTTTGCAAATCCCGCCAAATAACTTTCATGGCAGGATCGCGTGTTCTTTGATATTACCTCGCATTTTGGTATTGAGACAGCTCTTGCTTCAATTATAGAAGTAGTCAGAGATTCAAGAGCAAAAAGAATTTCATCTTTGGCTTGCAAAGGAATGTTTGGATCAAAGTTATATTCCATAAAAGTTCGATATTGCTCCCAATCAGCTCTATGGTAATTGAAAGTAGAGCTGTTGGGATTAGAAATTATTTCTTGGGATATTTCAAAAGTTACTGGAAGGTGATCAGAACCGAAGTCAGCATGGGTAACCAATTGGCTACAAAGTTGACATGAATCAGTTAAGACCAAATCAATAGTTGAGGGATTTCGTGCTGAAGAAAAGCATGTTGGGCTGTTTGGATATTGAATAGTGTAATAACCTGCAGAACAATCATCAAACAGAATATTATCATTGGAATTGCTTTGCGCATTGTTCCATGAGCGGTGTTTTGCATTAAAATCACCAATAATGAAGAATTTAGACCTATGACGGGTAAGTTTCTGATGGTAACCCTTGAGAAAATTCTCTTGCTGGCCTACGCATTGGAATGGCAAATAGGCAGCTATAAACGTAAGTTGTCCAAATTTTGTTTCAACAGAAACTCCCAAAGTTTCAAAAACTTTGGTTTCAAATGAAGAAAGAATTTTATGTTTGATTGAATCTATGAAAAATGATGGCAACGCCACCACAGGCTCCATGAAGACGATCATTTCTATAAATGAAATAATTTGCGTCCCTCTTAAACTTATGGCAGGTTTAAGGAACGTTTCAGTTATAACGGCAATAAGCACGTTATGAACTCTCATAAAGTTAAATAGCTCGTCTTCATTATCTTTAAGAGATCGAGCATACCAATTTAAAACATTTAATGATTTAAAATTCATTGCTGAATTTCAAAGTCATGACAATATTGTTCGCAAATTTTACTCCAGTTTGAATAGCATCAAACATGGAATTAGATTTAAGCATATCAGAAATCATGTCAATTAATGATTTCTGTAAAAATTCCATTTTAGGAGCAGTAATGCTTCTTAAGCCAAAATTGTCAAAATTTCCGTTTGAATTCCATTGATTTTAGAATAAGAATTATTTTGATTTCTACCCGGTGCAATAGCAGCATAGGTAGCTCCATTAACTCGCTGAATATTGTTAGCAGCGAGGGTATACCTACTCCCCTGAAAAATTTGAAGCAGGGGTGATATTTGTACCTATGGGTACGAATGTAGAATTTGTTCCTCGCTGACCGTTGTTAACAGCAGAGGAATTTGTACCGTGGTAGCGGTGTCTACCTGTCACTTAGAACGAGAGTGTAGGATCGCTTTGCGAGCCTTACATTCCCAAAAATTTGTGGGTTTCACCACAATTTGAACATTTAAATTTCTTAGGATCTTCCTTCACAGGACAGTCGTCCTTTGGGTGAGAGGAATCACCACAATTCGTGCATTTAGCTGGCATGTAGCAATTTTTAGTTACGTGACCCCATCCCTGGCATTTTCGGCACTGGGTGAGGTTTTGGAAATATCCTCCAGTCTTCCTGAAGTGTTCCCACTTCACTCAGACATGGAGCATAAGGCTAGCTTTTTCTAAGGCCTTATGGTTGTTTAGTTCACTAGACTTGAAGTGAACTAAATAAAAATCATTAGAAATCCCGTTCGGCGAATCGCCACGAGGGGATTTAATTTTAATTTTGATTACTTGAAGTGGCACAACTTCAAGTAATTTTGTCAGTTCATCTTTGATCTGATCCAGGGATTCACCACTGGCAGTCCTTTCATGACAACCTTGAACACACGTTTAGTTTTGGTGTCGTAAGTAAAAAATTTGTGCTGCTTCTCAGTAAGATACTTGAGAAGACATTTAAATCCGTCCAAGGTTTCAGCCAATACACGGCATTCACCCCGACGTCCAATTTGTAGTGAAAACTTAACCTTCACGAAGTTCAAAAGTTCCATGCGAAGAGCATGGAAATCGGAAGTGGTTATCACAATAGGGGGAATCTTTTCCTTCTTGGCATTAAGCCGGGAAAATTTACTAGAATTTTTCTTGGATGGATCATTCTCATCAACCGTGAGCAAATCAAATTGATTGCTCAAATTATTTTCATCAGAAGGGGGATCAAGAGTTTGCCCCTTTCTTTTGCGTTTAGGCGCCATGGCGGCTTCCAAGCAGATTACTATAAGAATCTGAAGGATCGAAGAGGAAATTTCCAAATCGATATCCAAGAAGGATTACCTCGGGTAGGGTCCAAACAAGTATCGAAGAGGAATAAGAGTTGAAAAAGGTAGACATTTTACAGGTTGAGCACTCAAAAGTGATGTTTAAATTTGTTGTAGCTTTAGGTAGTAGTAACATAGAGGTAACTCTAAGAGTAGAAGGTCCCGAACTAACGTGTTCAACTTTTTGGCTCAGCTCTGGTACTCTCTTCGGTCCCAAGCTAATCGATTCACCCCTCGAAACATAGGAAAAACCAATAACCCCTCAATTCATCTGTCAAACTTTCATAGCGAATCAAAACAAACATTGCGTAGTACTAGAATTTTGACTAGAATGGGATACGTTAATCGTTTGCTTGGGACCAATAGGCTAGTCAAGTAGTGAGCCAATTTAAAATCGTTAGTTCCGTATTGATTGTTGGTAGTAACACTTCCTTCAGCAAAAAGCAAATAGATCCGCACGGAAAGAGAGCGCGATGCGGACTGTGTCGTGCACTTTCGTTTTCAACTTTGTTTTGTTAAAATCAGTACTTTAAATACGATCACTTTTGAGAGTACCTTCAACATGTTAAGGAAAATTATGAACTGATTGTCCACAATAGGAAATGGAAAACATCACATAGATGCATTTATTTGCGCTAACTATGATTGTAGTAAAAGGTAGCCCAATGTAAAGCCAACGTAGCCGATTGAAAATGAAATCTGGGAGTGCCTGGGAATCCCACGATAAATGCTTGGAAACAGCGCTATCGAATTTAGGCTATTTAGTTGACAAATGTCTACAGTCCATACAAATTTGCAAAAAATGAATAAAAATTTGAAAAAATTGTATGCACGATTGTCTACGCGGGGGGAGGGAGGTCTAGTTTATGAACAGCCCCTTGGTACCTTTTTCTTTCATTAGGCTGTGACAGTTTATAAAGAAATGTAAAAATGTATCAAACATGTGGAGTGTACAATTTCTTGACAAATGTAAACTAGGGTAAAACGGACAACTTAGTGACCTTGATTGCAACTGAAATTATATTTTTCCAGACCAAATATTAAGTGATATTTATTTCGGAGCTCTAACATCAATAATAAAAACCTGAATTCATCCACCTATTTTGAGATGTGACCTTTCGCACTAATTTATTTTCCGACAAAAACATTTTTTTGTTCCCGGGTGGCATACGGAACATGTCCGTGACCGAGCAGGTATCGAGATATACCTTGAATTGGGATGGATTAGCCTGACATAAGAGGTAAAATACTAAAATAAAATACCAAATTTTGGTATCAGGATTAGGTATTCATGAGTTATTTCCTCCTCCTCAGGTGGGTGGCCAATGTAGTCCACTGCACTCAATATAACCACCAATGACAATGTGTATCAGTTCTCATGCGATGGTTTTGATGATGATGGTTTTGAGTCAATATGCTTTTGACCACTTCCCCGGCGATAATATGTTTGGATGATCATGTTTTCAAATTTTCTTGCGATTTTGTGTGCCACCTTATGGGTTTGTAGCGTTTATGGTCATTTCTAGACCTGTGCTCACTGGACCTCTGGTCTCCGGAAGAATTCTGACCATATCTCCCGAACCAGTTGACCGGTTCCAAATATGTTCGGTTCATAATAATGTGGCTATAGTACGTTTCATGTGGTACTTGTCCAATTTGGTGCAGTGGTTGCCGAAAACCCCGCACTGCGATGATCATTCGCCACAGCTAAATTATTTTTCGCATTAATTTAAAAAAAAAACCCATCTTAAATTCACTGATGAGACAGCGAAACCTCATTCCCATGCTCCTTCTCTGACCATTTCCTCTAAAATGACAACCCTCTAACCCCGAGTAAACCTCGATAAACCGCGAGTAATCGGTCCCATCCATACTAGACGGAGATTTATGCAATACATGTTAGTTACTACAATTAATTATTAATATATTATTTTTCAATTTTTTTTTCAGGCGAGACGTTTCTTTTCTATTTTGATGCTAAATATTTTCATAAATTGACATTTTTAATGAATAATTCACAGACACCAGGGATTTTCGTCCTTATTTTATGAATCGGTCTATCAATTATAACTATACATACCCTTCAGTTTTTTTATTTTTTTTTTACTCTTAACTGGAACAGCTTGGTCAGCCTCAGTTCATATTTACATCTTTTAACCGTTGCACTCTGTAATTATTTCCTACTAGGTATTAACTCTAAAAAGATGACAGAAAATTGCTCATTTTCCACATCCAATCCCACGTCTTACCGCTAACCTTTCAATGTAATTAATTTCCGTCTACAATGTAACAATGTGAACGTACCTACCTGTATAGCAATGTGAAAATGGTGGGAAGCGATGTGGTCTTCTTCATTCAGGCTATTACGTCACAACTGGAACTTTGCATCCGTTCTCAACCTTGAGTTTTCTTTGAGCACTTCCACAGTTGTCAGCTTTCTAAGCTATCGTTATTTGGTGCAAAGTACTACTTTACTCTATGTCCAGCGAAGTCGAGAAAATTATTAACCGGATGAGGAATCGAACCCCCGCCTCCGGTATGGTAAATATGCCAAGCCTTTACTGGCAAACCAATTGGGAGACCCCAAACGATGTGGTACATAATATGAATTCTGATTATCCTTCCACCAGTCACATGAACCCGGCAATCGTACATCCTACACAGTGAACGATGCTGTGGTATAGGTAACGGTTTGGCATGCAATAAAACGTAATGAGCTGAAAATTATGCGATAACATAGATAATTGACCAATAAAACTCATTTAAACGACAAAATGCTTGCCCTAATCATAGAAATTATTCATAGACATACAAAAACACTAGTCAAATTTGGTTTTTCCTATCATGTTCAAATAAAAAGAAGACATTCAGATTATTAGTGGAATATTGAGTAAGAGCAAAAAAGAGTGGGTGTGCCCATTAAATTTCAGTACATTGTTTGCATCCTGACATTTCGCCTACTATTTGCAGACTACATCAGTGTCAAAACTATGAGGAATTAAATGGAAATTAACACTCAAAGTAATTAGAGAAGAGGTAAATCAATATAGTAAGTCAGTGTGCGAGAGGAGAATTTCCCACGGAGGCAGAAAAAATGCACCTGACAATATTACGAGTAATACTGCCGTCTTCTCCTCATCGGTTTCTTAGGTATTGCGGAGAAATCAGTGTCACTTGAATCTCCTAGCTTGCAGATTGGTTTACCTCCCTCTATACTTACCTTGCCCTAATTTTTGCTCTTATAATAAAAAATATATGAATACATCATACATATATATATGCACAAGTGCTAACGCAGTGCCACTTCATCTACAGATATTTACCGGATTATGCTGTGTGATAAAAAGTACGGGCTAACCGTAAACACCATGGCCACGAAAGTGATGCCCACCCTCCTGCCTCAAACTGTGAATCCCTCGTTAAATCTCGAACAATTCATGATCCTTCTGGAGGTATGTGTGTCAAGCAATTTTCGGATCGGACGCGGATTAATGACATTATCTCCAACAGGTGCTCCAAGAGATGCTGGACCAAATCGATAGACAGCAGCGAAATAAGCTGAAACTGGACAACCTATCTCTTCCCTCGCCCGACCGACACCGACCCCTGCGGCATCAGTTCTCCTCTGACAATATGAACGTAC
Organism: Ochlerotatus camptorhynchus; assembly: GCF_037179485.1. Taxonomy (NCBI): domain Eukaryota; kingdom Metazoa; phylum Arthropoda; class Insecta; order Diptera; family Culicidae; genus Ochlerotatus; species Ochlerotatus camptorhynchus. The sequence continues at coordinate 161,707 of NW_027041326.1, forward strand.
AGCAGTTCAACATTCCTAATCTGAGAATTGACCAGCGAAAGACTTCCAGTGCCGAGGATATGGCACGGAAGAATTCAACAGGTACCCGAAGAGGTATTTGAAAGTCTAGACGTGTGCATGCTATATGTGTTTGGATAACCCTTTGTAACAGGTTCGGGTGCTCTAGGTAGCTGGTGGTTTGGCGGCTCACCCTCGTCTCCGGATAGCAATTTCCTGCGGGTGGTCAACGCATTCCCGAATCGACGACTGTCGGACAATACCCTTATGACCCCGAAGATACGGATCGCTCCATCATGTGCCTCCTCACCGGGTGAGTAAATGTTGACTTTATCACTGGAATGTATTCAGAACACAATAACTCCATAGCCGTCTTATTATTCTTCTAATGATTTTGGAACATGAACATGACTTTGTCAAGAAAGTTAATGGATTATGCAAGAACCTTTTTAACGTGTCTTACAAATTAAGAGCCAGTATAGTCAATGAACTTGTACTCACACAAAATTGGTGGAATCACGAAATGTTAAAATCAAAAAGAAAAATGTATCCACCTATGGCAGGATTAGACTCTTCTTACATTTTGAATTCCTATGAAGGTCGTTAGGTAGGAAATTAAAAATAAAAATAATATAGTTATTCCTCGATGTAACGTTTTGACTTCCATCGTTAACAAATCACAATTAACAATTCAATCATGCAAATCAGCATTCCCAATAAATGGGGGATTGTCTCATCTGTCCGATGTTGTTACTACTTTGCTTTATTGAATGATGGTTTACGATAAATCGACGATAAATCGAGGTATACCTGTTTAAACGAATGCTCAATGTTGAAATATTTTGGCGAATTATAGGACACACGGCCGACAGACATTAGGACAAATTGATTTTTTGTTTTGCATTTAAAACTTACTTGGCAAATCATTCCATAAACTAATTTACAGATTCTCAATAAATACTACTATAAAATCAAATAAATATGTCGATGTAATTGCCTAAAATCAAACATATTCATGAAGATGTATTCAAAATGCCATATGTAGCGCGCTTGACCAAAATCCGCACATCTAAGCCTCGCTGGACGCCATTTGAAATTGATACAGAAATATGTTACCAAGTAAAAACGTTGAGAGAAATTTCAAAAAGGACATAACAAATTATGCGTGCTATTTTGAGCATAGTAGGCATTGATAATCAACTATTAAAAGTGTCTTCCGTGTCCCTCGATGCATAAGGATTGCAAAGAATATGGGACAGTTATGCGTATAACGGCAGTATAGGTGTAAACGAAAAAGTTAGTCGTGCTTCAGGGACAACCCGTAATCTAAGATGGCAGTCTTAAATTAAAATTGTGGCCTCCGGATAGCTAATAGGCATCTGCAACCATGCAACAATTAACTCTTCAAGCACCAAACTAAAAATGAACTCGAAACTTTTCTTAATGGTTATATCGGATTATATTCTTTCGTTTTCTAATGTTGTTATATCGTTGGAAAGGTAATTTCATCAACTTTTCATTAATATGTTGGTCACGCACCTTTTTTGGCCACTACACCGTATAATTCAGATTATTATTTTTCATCAAAATTTTCCAGAGTCCAGTACTCTTTAAGTAGTGCAATTAAAAATTCGGCTATTTAGTATTCTACTAGATGTTTACATAAGCTTTCAGGGGAAAATATGTAAGAAGAAATCAATCAGTTCTACCAGTTTCACGCCAAATGAAGAATCTATCTGATGCGACCATCTCCTATTAGCATGAAACTTTGCATAATTGATTGTTATGGTCAACCATGCACATTTTAGCTAAAACTCAACAAAAATACTTGAAAAATGGCAAATTAGATATTTTCAATAAATCATAACTCGAAACCGTCACTTCCAATCGACATGACGTTCGAGACGAATTTGTAGCACAAGTGAATTCTTTTTCAGAAAACAATATACACGGTAAAATATTTCAAATATTTTTTTAGTAAATTTTTGCTCAAAGTCTAGAAAATAAATTTATGAGAATTCACAATTATGCAAAGTTGCATGCAAACCGGATATAGCCGGGTCTAAAATACACTTTCTTGTTATTAGGCTTGGAAATACAATTTAACCATAATAAGAGGAATTCTAGATCAACATTTAAAATAGGCGGATCATCAAAATTTCCCGTAAATCAAAACACATCCAAGCAATGTCAGCAACATCAGCATCTGATAGAGCATACTTCCTTTAACGAATGACATTGCTAGTTTGCGTGGGTGTGTTTAAATTCATTGTTTACGTTTACAGTTCAGGCCAAATGGCCAAATGACGATTCGGACAAACTTGACCTTCTCTGATTTGCATAAATCTACGCATAATTGTGTGTTATGGACAATTATTCGAATAGTGTAATTGTTTTCAAAATTGCTTTTATGTATTTTTTTTTTACAAATTGTAACACAAAAAATTCAGTTCTGAGCGAAATGACTGAGACAAAGTTGTAGAGAAAAATCTCTGTGAAAAAACTATATCTAACTATATCTTCAATAAAAATCTCTTGAAAATGCAAAAAAAAAATACATTGGACATTAAAAAATTGAAAAAAACGTAGATCATGAACTTTTGGTCAAAATTTAAAACTTTTTGCTAGTACGCTTTTTTATGTACTGTCTACAAATAAAACAATATTTGAAATATTCTAAATCATTATCTGTGCAAAAATTACATAAAACTGCTTGTTAACAAGAGTTTAACAATATGACCCGAAGATGATGTTCTACGATTTCTGTCAATTTTCAAGTGTCCATAGTTTTAAACATTTCAAAAGATTGCATTTTTCAAGTAGTTTCATAAATAGTTATTATAAATATTGAAGACATGCTCTTCAAAATATTTCAGTTTTAACTATTTTTTTATTTGTTTTTTTTTTAATTCTTACCCAAAATTATAAAAAAAAAATATTTCCGTGCACAGTTTTCCCAGAAATACTTTCCGTTTCTAAACAACTTAAGGCCCAAACGCAATGTGGACGGAAGCGGAACGGAAACGGAAATTTTGACAGTTGTCACAAATGACATCAAGATGCCTAACCGAAGTCGATTTGGTTCCAACAAGTTTTCAATCCGACAAGTTGGCTTACTCAGATCGGGCTTTTTCGCTGTCATTGCGCTTGGGCCTTTAGTTCAGATGTCATTGGGATCAGAGGTGAAATTTTCGTGCCTCGATTTATTGAAAATGTCAAAGACGGCAAAAAAAATTACAACATACAAAATGGCCGAATGTTTGCAAAAATGTTAATAATTGTCCATAACACACGATTATGCAAACTTTCATGCAAATCAGAAAAGGTCGAGTCAAAATTTGTATTTTTTTTTTAATCCTATTCTGCCTGGAACTGCTCTGTTGTGAGATGAATTGGCTGCCCTTAACTCAGTTTAAAGGTACAGCTACAAAACAAGACCATGCTGGGGGCGTTTTGCGGTGTTGTCTAGGAGATTTTCAAAAGAACCCAATCGTAGCTTCTTTTCACTTATCTCGGCACTATTAAGATTTTCACGTCAGGTTGTATTGGTGCTGTATGTGAGAGCGTATTAGTGAAAATCCAAGGAAAATACATAACAAATCTTTGTCAAACTCATTTTGACAGATCTAATTACATACATTTTTTAGGTTAGACAGAGGAAAATTATTTAAAAAAAAACTTTACACGGCGATGCACCCGCTAGTGTGCGTGCGTTAAACGTCACTATTCGCTATAGTGCAGAAAGCCAAAAGTAGGTAAAGCGGGTCAAAGTAGTTTTCATTTACTTGTGTGCATTCGTGTGGAATTTTCAACTCGCTTTCTACCCAAAAGTAAGTTAGTTGTACCCACAGGTAGGCAAAACGTATTATACTCACCGTTTGGTTCCCATACTTTACTACCCCTATGGGTGGTTTTGCTCCTCCGTTTTTGACAACATAAGAAGGAGAAAAGGGTCAAAAGTAGGTAAAAGTAAACTAGCCTCTGGGTACTTTTTTCTTACCGTGTAGCGCAATTGTCCAGGAGACGTGAAAGGCCAAACTCGTCAAGGTCGTTTGCGTGTTTCAAACGAGTCCAAAAAAGCACCCGATATCACTTTACACCATCCATCGTAGTCTTGATCAGTCTGGTCATCTAACATCTAACAACACCCGCACATCCAGTTTTTGAAAGGATCCTGTAAAATTATAAATGCACATATCAAAATGGTCAAGCCCACTATGCGGAATTAAGGGGCAGGATGATTCTGATGTCTTCTGGCCTGTTAAAATCATAGGTTTAACGCCAAGAACACGATGCCTCCAAAAAACGTGTAGCAAATTTAAAATCTTGTTTTACCACTAAAATCCCTAGGGTCTGTAGATTATTTTGGTTATAAATAGATTCAAAGTAGGGTTTTTTATTTTTTTTTATATAGAGGCAAGAGTCGGTGTGTTTATGGTGTGTTTATGGATTTTGGAAGTGGATTGAAAACTGTAATTTTGATTAATGAGCAAGAATGTTCAACTTAGCCAAAATACAGTGCACAGCAAAAAAATAATTTTGATATCACATCAAAGTGGATGCACTACAATCATGTCGAAAATTTCATGTAATTTTTATGACCACATAAATAAACAAATGCAGTAAAAGCAGCGTAATGTCAGTCCATGCATTGTATTAATTATAATTTTGTCCTTTTTAGCAAGTAATATTACACCATATTTTCGACATGATTGTAGTGCATCCACTTTGACGTGATATCAAAATTATTTTTTTGCTGTGTGATGGGTCCTAAATATGAACACCGGAGATAACTTAATGGTCCTCCGAAAGATCCGGAACATCCATAAAGTGGTGAATCCATTAAACTGATCCTAGAATTCCGCGTTTTTTTTAAACACTTGGAACTGTGATAGGGGAAATTGATGTAATGTCAGCCAAATGCCCCTAACCTTACATTTTTAAAAAGGCTTACCAGTTATTTATATATCGCATCAATTTTTTCTGTATACTCATATCACTCACTAAATGGTTTATGTTTTTCTTCTTCAAAACATCCTTCAATTCTTTTATTGTCAAGGAAGCACTTTGTTTATAACATTTTTTTTCTGCCCGAAATGCCATTTCACCGAACGCCATTTCACTGAAAGCATTTGTGTTGCTGAGTTTAGAGGGGGAGAGGCAGTTGACCACCCCCCCCCCTGCCTCCTCTGGCTACGCCTATAGTAAATAAAATTTTCAATAGCGACCAAAAATATCAATTAGTACCGTCCCAATGACGCGTGCACCTAGATAAAATTGATAAATAGCAGATTTTTAACGATGGGCCCAATCTTAGATCCATAGGCCAACATTAGAGCCATTTTCCCTAAAATAATGAATTTGGGGATGTGTCATAAACATGGACCTTAGCGGCACCTGGGATAAGCGTGGCTGCCTCTCACGCTAAAGGGCCTGGGATCAATCCCAGTGGACTCCGTCGGGATTTTCTGAGGGAAGTATAGCCGTTGGTCCCCAGTCCATGAGTTGATGGGTCGATAGGTAGAGTACAGGTATGGAAGATGCCTCCCTGGGGTCGGTAGAATTGGTACTCAGTACGAAAAACAAGATCGACGGAAAACAAATCAAGGAAAAAAATAAATATGGATGATGGCCAAGTAAACGGTCTTGCGGAAGATCCAGATAATCCATAACAGATTTCAATCCATGTTACTGATTCTAAGCCCCCGTGGATTTTTTTCGAAAACACTATGAACTGTAGTAATGTAGGAATACATTTGGGGTCTTCACAAAAACATGGACCCAGATGGTCACGGAAAAGGTCCTTCAGATAATCTGGAACATCCATAAACATGGCCAAACCATGAAACTGATCCTAGCTCTGCAATTTTTTCTAAAAAATTTTGAACTGTGATATAAGAGTTAATTTGAAGTTGTGGTATAAACCTGAACTCCAATGACACGAAAACATTTTTTTTATCACCAATCCAAATGTTTTTTTGAAAAACCCCACGGAAATCTAGGATCAGTTTCATAGAATTTACGGATGTTCCGGATCTTCCGGAGGAACACTTCTGTAGCCATCCTGGACCATGCTAGTTCTTTCATGTGTTTTCGAATAAACCGAAGTTCTCTAGGATCAGTTTCAGGGATTTACCACTTCTAAAAATGTTCCTGATCTTTCAAAGGACCTTTTCCGTGGCTATCCGGGTTCATGTATATGATATGACGCTAAGATCATTCTATTAGGACAGTTTCTAGTGTTTTCAAACAAACTGAGGAACTCTAGGATCAGTTTCATGGATTGACTACTTTTACGGATGTTCCGGAGAACCGTTTTCGTGGCCATCGGGATTCATTTATATGCCACGACCCCAAATTAAATTCTTAAATAAGGGGTGATTCACACGATGCTTAAGAAGCCAACAAGTTGATAAAACCTCTCGTAACATTTGAAAAGGTCCTATCTTGTTTTGTAAACAAAACTTGCTAGGGTCTATACGCGCAAACCGAAGTACGCCCACGCAAACCAACATCATTCGGTAATTCGCAAAGAGGAAATCTCGTACCCTCGATGATGCGAAGACGAACCTCCAAATCGAACCATTTTCGAGCTGTCAAATCGAACCACTCTTTTACTCTCCTAGTATGATGAAATGGATAAGAAGAATTAATGCAGTCAATCAATATGAAGATTATTGAAGTTCGCTCCGAATCATTCTAATTATGAAAGGATGTTGTGTTAATATAAGTCACATTTTTTCAAAAAAATCGAAACTGATTCCAAAAATATTATCTAACTGTAATGTAATCAAACAATCGAGGAGTCATGATTCGGCATTAAGCAAAATGCAGTTTGTCAATGCTTGCTGTCAACCGATGGTGATTAATCAATAATTTTAGCGCTGTAAACATAGATCAAAATCATCACCCAGCTCGTAAGGGCCACGCAGATTAGATCCGTTTGCGTTGCGTTGACGTAAATTTGACAGTTAGACAATAGATTTATCTGTCACTTTGCCGCAACGCATCCGATCCGGATCGAATGTACGTGGGTCTGTATAGTTCGCTCAGATGCGTTGTTTTGTTATTTATAAAGCAATGGTCGTTCAAAGCATCTTTGTCGCTCATCGCATATCGGTCCCATTTGCGTTTTTGCAATAACAGATTTTTTTTTGTTTCAAATAGAAATGGTAGCTTATCTTTATTTTGATAATACTGGATGAACTCAACAGCTTTGTTCTGGAAAAGTTTGGAAAAACAGATAAGAAGCAATGGTGCGATGCAAGTTTAAAATGCGTTTTTCTCGACTTGCTAATTTGTGCTATGGGACGGACTTGCCATGAGCGGCAGATCTAGTCTGAAAGGATAAGCTATGCTCTATTTTCTTCTGACGGTCGATACATAAGCACTAACTCTTGTCCAATCCCTCTACGGTTAATGGTTATAGCGCCATTACTCACTTTTAGCCTTAATAAATCTGGTCAGTATCAATACACATAGGTGGCGCTCGAGTCTATATTTTGAACGGAGCATCCTAGCCGAATAGTTTTTAAAGCAAAGTTGTGTAATTTGAAGTGTTGAGAAATGATGTCGAAGACATTGAAACTCTATGACTCATATTAAGCGAGATATTGGGCAATTAGGAAAAATAACCTCTAAAATTGCGTTTTCTCCTTTTTTCACCAATATACGTCAAATGTATAAGTTTTATACTCTGATAATTAACAAAATGGTTTGACTCATCCAATAAATACTCATTATTTTTAATACCATGCTTTACTATATAGTTATTAACATAAATGTCTCAAAAAAGTGATGCATAAAAATGTCAATTACTCAAAATATAGCAAAAAGTAGCAGCCAATTTTTTTACAGTGATTAGTGTAGACCTTGTTGGGTAAAGTAACGACCACAGTTCAACAGGCAACTGCAGGCATTTTCATATAACATTATTTGAATATTGCATACACACTTAGAAAAATTGATGTAATTTTAGATGCTCTGAGACTGACATATACGAGCTTCAAATTTGACATAAAATTGAGTCATAACAGACGTGAAATTCAAGTCAATCAAACGTAGTTTTCGCCGAGTATCAAACTTTTCATTCTCGGAGACCTTAATTTTACATGAAATTTGTGTTTACTTTTTATACTTTATGTCAAAGATTGATTCCGTCTCGTGTAAAATTAGTTATTTCTAAGTATGTGTGGTAAATTCTTTCAAATTTGTTGAAATTTTGCTTTGTGTGTAAAACATGATAAGATGTTATTGATCTGAATAGATTACAAACAATCAGAAACAAAAACACGCAGATTCTTCACTAACGCAACCCAAACGATACAATTCTTCGTACGTTGTCTTCCGGATTTTCGATCAAAATAACAGCATTTTGAAATTTTGCTGAAGAAACTGCTCGTCTTTATGTTAGCCTTTATAAATGGTATCCAATATCAGCCTCTGTTCATAAGGTTTTAATCCACGGATCGCAAGCAATCCAAATTGCATTGCTTCCAATTGGTATGTTAAGCGAGGAGGCTCAGGAAGCCAGAAATAAAGACTCCAGAAAATTTCGGGAACGATACAGTCGCAAAACAATTCGAAAGGACACTATGGAGGACGTTGGAGGATGAACATTTTAAACCAGCAGTTTTAAGTCTCCTAGTAATCTATTAGTGCATCTATTGCATTCATCAATAACATCTTATCATGTTTTACACACAAAGCAAAAGTTCAACAAATTTTAAGGAATTTACCATAAGCAATATTCAAATGATGTTATATGAAAATGCCTGCAGTTGCCTGTTGAATTCTGGTCGTTATTTTTTCCAGCAAGGTCTACACTAATCACTGTAAAAAATTGGCTGCTACTTTTTGCTATATTTTGAGTAATTGACATTTTTATACATCACTTTTTTTAGACATTTATGTTAATAACTTTATAATAAGGCATGATATATAAAGTAATGGGTATTTATTGGATGAGTCAAACCATTTTGATAATTATCAGAGTATAAAACTTTTACATTTGACGTATATAGGTGAAAAAAGAAAAAACGCAATTTTAGAGGTTAGTTTTCCTAATTGCCCGATATCTCGCTTAATATGAGTAATAGAGTTTTGATGTCTTCGACAACATTTCTCAACACTTCAAATTACGCAACTTTGCTCTAAAAACCATTTGGCTAGGATGCTCCGTTCAAAAGATAGACTCGAGCACCACCTATGTGGCGTAAAAATGAACTAATATGAAACATTCAAAAGATGGCACTTTTAGTATTGAACAACTTTGTAGGACATTGTATCTCTGTAAAAAGCAAACCAACGGCGCTAGAGGTTTTGGCCACGCGAATGGCTTCGCTGCCCCACTGTGCGACGTCCGGGATCACCACGACCATACTCTCTTACTCGATTACCATCATCTTCTACTAGTTGATTCACTGGCTGTTTCCCCAGGTAACATTGCAGGTTTTATCGCGGTTTTGTAGCATTCGACAAGTCTAAATCATGGTCTACAGAACCCTCATAAGAGCAAAATTGCTACTTGGGTCCTGACCTTTCGCAGGAATTCAACCGCTACTGCTCCATCTTGCATAACAAACACTTGTTTTGATCCCATCATAAAATATGTTCCCCATTCGACTGAAGAAAAAGAGGCGTTACGTGGAATTTCCTTCTCCACTTCCATAAAAACACCTCGCTCACCTGTTGGGGCCTAACTTTGCGCAGTGGCGATATTGTAGCCAATGAGGTACAACCGAGGTGCGATTATTGCTAGTTGAAAACCTGTTGGGGCCAGGGTTAACACGTTTATTCCTAAATACCATGTCTTCCTCAAGTACTTGTGTCTCCTCTTCCATGTCCCTGTCGTTGCTGTCCAACAATGCCACCACACCAGCGTACGGTACTGTCAATAATAAAGTATGCACAGCGATTTTATTTGTGTCACCAAAATAGTTTTAAAAAAAAATCTCTTGATGGAGATGAACTAGCCAAAGGCTAAAAATCTCCTTAATAAAGGTTAAAAAAAAAAATCTCTTCAATATTTCTGAAACTGTGTCGGCTGGTAATTCGTAATGTTTCGGTAGAGTTTTGAGCTTGAACGGCTGAGTTTGTATGAAGTTTGAGCAGTTATAGTAAACGATTCTTATTTGACTTTTTTTTTTTCCAAATTGTTATGTCTTGAAGTACAATTATCTGAATGAATTGAAACTTTTTTATGTTAAGTTAAAATATTATTATTTAAATCCGTGCAAAGCTTACTGAAATCTATTCACAACGAATCAAGTAACATTGATTTTATTTTCAGTGTACAAGCAAATTTCAGTGTACATGAAAATTTTATGACTTAACTGCTATAATTTTTTTTAATTTTTTACTCATATTATAGTATTTGAGAAGCTATTTTGAAAACCCGTGGTCCCCTTCTTGCATTCTAAAATTATTTTATGATTAAACCATAAATTTTGGTAGATTTTGAAAGAGTTTTGGGATTATTAACTTTTATCGTTGTTGATAGATTTTAGCAAACTTTTAACCGATTAAAATAATATTTTTTTAACTAGACGCGATAAAAATACAGCTCATTTCTTTTGGTTCATTATGGATCATGAAATAGGCAACATGTAAAACGGCTAGAAGACAATAAACAGTAGGATTTTCCATTGCAATTTCCATATAAACAGTGTCATATTTCCTTACTTACTTATGTTTTTGTCCCCGTCTTTTTTTTTTTTTTTTGGGAATTTGTAGAAAATACATAAATCATCAGTAGTAAATCTACAAACACACTCGGTTGCGGTGATACCTTTAGTCACTGCACTGGATGATGATAATAAAGACGGGGGTATGGCGCTTGACATCTCTGCAGATAAGACGATTGAGTTTCCCAAATTTTGAAAACTTGGAATATTTGAAGAAATGGATGTTCTCGATGAACTGAGTAATACCACCAACAAGAACACTGGGGCTTACCCAAAAAAAAATACCACCACCTGAGTCTCCTTCTCTTCCTACACCCCCTTTACCAACAACGCCTCGTCCATTTGATCCACCCACTTCACCCATACCTCAAAACTTCCTGCGACCCCCCGCCACAAGGCTTACCCAGATGACACGGAAGGTTCATGTGTTGTTTTTCTCCGGCCCAAACAAAAACCTTTGAATGATCCTCGGATTTCAAAGCATCTTACAAAACGTGTTTCGGCCGATGACGTCAAGCGTTCTCCTTTAAAATGTTTCCCTGAAAGCTTAATAAGTTGCGTTACCAACAGATAAATATAAATTTGAGGAAGCATCCATTCCGATGGCATGAAAACATTAGAAAACGGATAAATACAGTAACTCAATTCCGAATTCGTACACCCTAAATGGGATCATTATATTCTCACATCTACATCTAAGGTCTCATTTTAAAGGCATGATGTGGGTGTAGTAGTGTGATTACCATTTATCATTGCCTAGTAGTTGTTTCATTCGAAAACTCATGTTTTGATTTCCTACGCGTTGAGTTATATTTTAAACACGGAACAACAGGTCAAATCCGAACTCGTACATTTGTTTTCTTCACAGTTGTTTATAACTTAACAGCATATATTAAGTGAATATATGCTTCTAGTATACGCAACTGTTGAATTATAAAACGTTTACAATGTTATTCACAGGCTGTGGATCCAAATCTTTTCGATGGCGAGTATTGGGAAAATGTATGTAATGTCGGTCTAAATGTCCCTAATATAGGCCCATACATAAATACAAGCAATCGACTAAATTTTCAATAGCGACCAAAAATAATTATTAGTACCGACCTAATGACGCGTTCATATAGATAAAATTGATAAATAGCAGACTTTTAGCGATGGGCCCAATCTTAGATCCATAGGGCAACATTAGAGCCATTTCCCCTACGTCATTTGTTGAGCGAAAGCTTATCGTCGCTCTCCATAAAGAGGGAACATTACTCAGTGAAATTGCTACCATGTGTAAAGACCCAGATCAACAGTCCAGTACGGAAAATGTTAACAGCGGCAGATGAACGATTTGTAATTAGAAAAATAAGAGAAAATCCAAAAACAACAGCTGTTGATATCACGAAACAACTGAATCAGCGAAATGTAGTGAAGGTCTGTCCGGAAACGGTTCGTACTGTGTTGAGAAAGAACAACTTCAACGCCCGTGCACCGAGAGAAAAACCATTCATCAGCAAGAAAAATTAAAGGCGTCGATTTGATTTCGCTAAACTAAACAGCATGAAAACACTCCACTGACCTAATGGACAGTCATATTTGTTTATGAGACCAAATAAAACATTCTCGGCTCAGATGGTCGCTATTTTGTCTGGAGAAAGCCAAACGATGAACTGAATGTAAAAAATCTGAAAGCGACGGTTAAACACGGTGGAGGTGAGATAATGGTATGGTGTTGTACGTCTACTAAAGATGTAGGCAACTTGGTTTTCATCGAAGGCATAATGAATCATAATGTATAGGGGAAATGGCTCTAATGTTGGCCTATGGATCTAAGATAGGGCCCATCGCTAAAAATCTGCTATTTATCAATTTTATCTAGATGAACGCGTCATTGGGACGGTACTTATTGATATTTTTGGTCGCTTTGGAAAATTTAGCCGGTTGCTGAATTTATGTATGGGCCCAAATTAGGGGCATTTAGGCCAACATATAAGCCATTTCCCTTATTAAAACAATCTTAAAGAATATTTGAAGCAAAGCGCCTGTAAAGATTATTGGGATTAAATTAAGAGATTAAGTTTTATCAAGATTACGATCCAAAACACAAAGCACATAAAGTACGTTCATGGTTGCTTTACAATTACTCAAAAATTATTGTTACTCCATCACAATCTGCAGATATCAACCCCATTAAGAATCATTAGGAATATCTTGATAAAAAAAAAGTTAGAAGCCACCAGATTTCAAACAAAAACGATTTTGAAGAAGAATGGATAAAAATTCCCACTGAATACAAATGAGCGAAGGTTACTATACGAATGTGCGAATATGGATTTCAGTTTATTTTCGTCATGAATGCCGAATTATTTATTATTTTCAAGAAAATTATATCAAAAATATAAATTGTGTATTGTTATTCACATTTGAGACTATAATTAATTAATTAATTTAGCTTTATTTAGGAGGCTTTCAGCCTTAGGCTGGTTCGCCTCCAATTTGAGACTATAAATGTACATACTTAAAATGTCTAATAAAAATGTTTTGATCTTCGAAACTTAAATTCGGAATTGAGTCACTATATATTCCGAGATAAGTTAAAGCACCGAAATCCTGATACTTTGTCCATAAATCCGAAAACTTTTTAAAAATGATTATCAATGCCTACCATACTCAAAATAGTACGAAAATTTTAACATAACCTTATAGCATCGTTGAGAATCAACTCACATATTTACAATGTTGCAAAGTAGACTAAATAATTCCAAGAATTTCGATTCATCATGTCGATAAATATAGTATTTATACTATCACATTACCGAAACATATATTCTCTTAAAAAATGCATCTTTACAGGTGGTACTCCGGGTGGTGGCTTGCCAATAAGACGTCACTCAAGTATCGGACCCCAGGAAAGACGAAGCTCCCACACCAACCTGTCACCACCGGCCGTAAGTAACAGAATTGAAAATTCAAATTTCAATCTTCTATACACAATCGTTCTTAATTTTTGCAAACTGTCGTAGATTAGACTTCAGTTTTAATGCTTATCTGGCCACTTGACAAAAATTAAATATTTTGTTCGTTTAATTTTACATAACTAATACACACAATTTTGCTTCTAGTAGTTCGGTAGTTGATAGGAAAAAATTTAGTTGATAGTTTTGTGGAGTCTAAGCGTGTAGAACTTGAAATTTAAGCTAGTAAGATTCAGAGCTACATTATTATCCACCTGTAAAATACGATCCATTTCATTGAGTACCATAAACACATTTAAGTCACCCGAAATTTAAATATTTAAAAGTCAATTGAAAAAGTACAACATCGTAAAATCAAACTTATTTAAAATCTTACTAACAAAAACAGTCCGCTTATGGCATTGATTTGAATATTGAAAAGATTTATTGCAGAAGAGGTATACCGAACATCAGGATATTATTGAACAAGCATTGTCTATCCATCTATTGGGACACATATATTATTCTCTTTTTACATTTTACATTCATTTTCAATCTTTATTCTATTCTGACTTTTTGTTCCTGGAAATACTTGAATTCAATCGTCGAATCAAACTCAACAAAAAACAACCACCGTCACACACCCACCACCGAAAATAACACGTCCATCCATCAGGGCTTCAGCGCTCGTGGCGGCTCCGGTTCGAGTCTCTCAGTGCCTGCCACTTCCGCTTCTTACGTAGTAAGTTTTCTCTCCGGTGCTTAGTAACAGGCATGGCCTGTGTTCGAACTCCATCTCATGTATGACCTGAAAACCAATACCAATACCAATACCTACCCTTGTGACACAATCGTTCATTTATTCGTTGGTTCAATCGATCGTTCGATGTTTGGGTGGTCTGCTGTATTGTTCACATGACGAGCCAGACCTGAAAGTGATCTTGTTAGCTATCTTGTTCTTGGACTGATGCTCCCTGAATGATTGTTATTTTCTTTATATAGCGCACTGTTTATTACTTTGTGGTCATCTTGAGTTATATAATTATCCTCGTAAATTGGCACTAACTAATCAGCAATACCGGCACAGCTTGACTAGATCAAAATTTTCACGCGGATGGTAATGAAGTATGTGTCATATAGTTTGTTCTTGTTGCTGTATTACGTTTTATGTATTCCCAGCGGTGATCATTTGCATGGGTTTTTGCTATGGGGATTATAAATTTTAATAAATACTGAACTTACACAACGCACCGTAACGTGAACTCAGCATAAGCTTAATTATACTACACAATAAAAGTTCATCGAAGTTTACATTCGGGACTCCTGTACGTTTATCGTTAGCATATCTAGGAAGGGTTTTTAACTCAATTTTGCGGCGCCTAGTTGCGCTACCGAATACGGTTCCTTGAATTTTTGTTAGTAATAAATCGAATGCTGAAACTCGTAGCTCGCCCACGCAAACTAACACCACCATCAGGTAGTGTAAAGATTCCTCATAATTGTGATGTACTAATAGTTCCGACAAATTTTCATTTGAATCTTTGTTTACAAATAAAAGTACGGCTATTTCAATATTCCCTCGTCGCAGCAAGGATTTATAATGGAAATCATGAGTCAATACAATCAAATTCATACGTCATGTTTATGCAGTATAAAATAATGCAAACTGGAGTCCGTGATTTGCGCTTATCTCTACCAACACTTGAAAAATCGAATAGGCTAAAGGTGTATAAGAGCCGCAGTGCAATAATCATTCAGAAGTCGCGCTTATGGAATTCATAAGTGTCTTATGAAACCAAAATTGATCAGATTCATAAGTCATGTCTATAGAATTCTTAAGTTTATTTGCCTCAGTGTAGTCACTTATTTTAGATCATTAGTGACTTGCCCGAGGATAGGATTTGAACTCGTGACCTTTAGCGTGAGATCTACTTAGATCGGTGTAATATTCTAAAATGTGTGTACTATTTCTAAATGGTTCAAGCTTAAAGTTAGTGATAAACTAAAACTTTTATCACGGTGTTACTGAACTTTGTTAAAAAAAAATCAGTATCGCTGCAACATCCATCAAATGAAATCTTACGTTCGCTCGGTCAGTATCTTGATGTTATATTAGGGTTTCTGGAACATTTTTTATTATTTTCGAATTTTTTAAGTGATTCAAATGATTTTGAAGCTGCAACCCCCCATTTCGACCGCACAACATTTTGAAACTAGTCTCAAACAAAAGAGGAGCACCTCAGGTGTTTGAGTTAAACTGGTTTTATTATATTAATGTTGAAATAAGCATTTTTCATCAAACTGTGTTTAAAAATAGCTGGAAATAGTTACATGGCCGTTGGATTACAAAGAAAAAATCTAGGAAGAGAAGCTGTCAATGTTACTTAGGACCTCATCCAAAGCTCGGCTTGATAAACGCGCTGTTACTCAAAAACTTTAAAGTGTGATTGTGTCAGTGATTTGTTTACATCAAGAAAATTTTCCGCTATTAAGTTTTTTTCTGATGAAAACATTTTGCGTATACGTATACGTGACGTAGTGTGCGTACGATAAACGTCAACAATCTCTATTTTCTCATGTTTCGTGCACGGCGAATGAGAACAACCCAAATTTGAATTTAGTTCACACATAATCGCTAAAAGTGCAGGAACTTAGCGATGAGTAAATTTGTCTCATAGTTTTTCTGTAGAAAACCTAAAAAATCTGCCGGAAAATGAGGAAATTGACGAATATTTTATTCAGTCTCGGAGTAGTACCAATCAGGCATGGAAAATCATTTCTATTAATTTCATACATTCATTTACATTCATTTGCCTCTAACTTTTTTCATCAACAGCATTCCGCAAAATGATGCATAAAGCTTTTGTAGGTTTTGTTGTTAGCCACAACTTTTGCTCATAATTAAAATCTGTATCTCTTATGCACCACGAACTAGAGCGGACAGAACTTGTTACTGTTTTTTAGTGAATGTAAAATACAATAGTGGCTTCTGTTCGCTCTGGTTCATCGTGCATAAGAGATAAGAATTTGACTTGTTAACAATAGTTGTAGCTAATAACAAAACCTACAAAAGCTCCATACATGAATTTGCGGAATGCTTTTCAAGAAAAAAGTTAGTGATTTTATTTTGGAAATTTAATTTTTTTTAGAAATGATTTTCCATGCCTGGTACCAATAGACTGCGTGAATCTAATCTTTACTTTTTTCTAATTCGGGAATTTTTCGCTGGAAAATCCTGGAAAAACCTGGGAAAACATGAGGCAAATTTACTCATCGCTGAGTTCCTGCACTTTTGGCGATTATGAGTGAACTAAACTCAAATTTGGGTCGTTCTCATTCGCCGTGTGTTCTTTCATATTTAAACTCTTGTCTGTAAAATACATATGAGCGATTGACTCGTTGACGGTATTTGACATCACCTTCTTTGAAGAATAATCATCGTCATATGATAACCGTCATGTCATGTCTGCCTGAAACCATTGCCCATCTTTCTTCTTCTAGGCTTTTACGCTTATGTAGCAGTGTTTTGTCGGCCCACAAGTTAGTGTTCTAGATGCACTTCAACAGTTATTAACTGAGAGTTTCTAAGCCAACCAATGCATGAATTTATATATTGTGTGGCAAGCACAATAATATTCTATGTCCAGGAGAGTCAAGAAAATTTTCAACCAAACAAATGTTCTCGACCGGACCCACCACTTTCGGCCTGAAAATACCGTGCCTTTACTGACTAAGCTATCTAAGGCCCCACTTGGCCTGTAACGTGGGTAGATCACCTTTCCGTAGTACGTAACGGGATGTAAGATCCTAGTCCTGACTACTTCAAACAGGATTTTTCAGTAATCAAAGGAACACATCTTAGCCCTTGTTACTTTTTATGCCTTGTTGATAGTGACAAGACTCAGCTTTGTCCAAAATTAGTTACTTAGTCTTCATCTATGTGATTCCTAATCTTCTATTCGTTGTTCCCTAGTTTGAAGTGGTTAGACCAGGGCTCTGGTCATTATCGTTGTCATTGCTTAATTTTGTTGCTAAGGAACCATCAATATCAAAACCCAATGCTTCATCATTTCTCAATAGTGATGCATGTACTAAACTAAGGACACGGGATATATAGGGGAAAAGGCTCTTATGTTGGCCTATGGATCTAAGATTTGGCCCATCGCTAAAACTCTGCTATTTATAAATTTTACCTAGATGAACGCGTCATTGGGACGGTACTAATGGATATTTTTGGTCGTTATTGAAAATTTAGTCGATTGCTGAATTTATGTATTAGCCCAAATTATGGGCATTTAGGCCAACATTACATCCATTTCCCCTACTACTATAGATACAATTACGGGTCACAGTTATTTTATGTCGTGAACAGAGGGAAAAAAGGCTCCACTTTTGTCTATACATCGATGATTATCACATTACCTTCAAACGATCCAGTAGGCTATTTATTCTTAGTTGAAGATGCTATTTCGAATAACAGACTGAAGTGGTTATTTTTATACGATAGATGAGGAGAAGATGAAAGTATAAAATTGATAGTTCCGTTTAGATTACGGCAGTGTGAAAATTGCATATAGAAAGTAGATAGCGAGCTAGGACAACTTTTAAGGAAGGTACAAATCGGTTTTATCATCTCTCTTTACCAAACTCCCCCTTTGGAGAGGGATGGTGAGGGTTGTCCCACTGGCAAAAAGAGATGATCGCCGACCGCTCAAGTACCAACGATGTGTTTGAAACAGTTCTACCGATTTTACCGCACTTCAGTTGTTATTCGAAGGAAGGCATCCAGTCGTAGGTTTGGAAATTGCAGCTATTGTTTACCCCTACCACGATATGTGCTCCTGACATCTTCGACTTGACGATCTCGAGGGGACACGAGTGGGGTAGGTGCTGCTACTGTACCTTTCATCCAATGACAGTAATTGATGGTATGCTCCCATCCAGAGTTATGTACTTTGACTATATGTTAAGTATTACTTCTGCGTGAAGTCAACGATTTACAGATGCTATTTCAAATAACACACACTGTCATAATCTAAACGGAACTATCAATTCTATGCTTTCATCTCCTCCTCATCTATCGTATAAAAAAAAACCACTTCAGTCAGATATATAGCGATGGGCCTAATCTTAGATCCATAGGCCAACATTAGAAGAAATGATCGAAATTTGCAAATAAATTCCTGATCTGGCAGGTGATTTGCGGATGTGGTGAAATAAGCGATTCCTTCATCACTTCTGGAACAATCAACGTTGCGATGTACACGGAAGAGTGCCTTAAGAAGCGTCTCTGTTTTGGCCTGGTCTAGCATCTTGCCACTACGCTCGAAACTTGTTGAAGTGGTACCGAGCCAACGGAGTCAATTTTGTGCCATAAGATATGAACCTACCAAATTCACCGGAACATCGCCAAATTGACTATTAAACATTCCCTGAAAATTTCAAGAATATCCGATAATCGGTTTAATGTTGTGCCATTTTTATCGAATACACCCTTTATAACCGCCAGATCGTGTTACAACTAATTGAGCTAAATCTTTCAGAGAGTGGTTTTCTATATAAAGACACAAATCTGGGGGTGTCCCTTTGAAAATATAAACTTTTTTTTTGGGTCAGTAAATCATGCGTTACTGCATTCCTATTAGTAATAAGGGAGCATCCATTAAGTACGTCACGCTTTAAGCAGGGAAGGGGGTTTACAAATGTGTGACATTTTTGTAAAAATTAGTCCATTTTGGATCATCTCAAATTTTCAAAATGGCGACTTTGATATTTTTCTAAAAAATTAATCACGGAAACGGCACATCTGATCGAAATGACGTCTGAGACAAAGTAATTGAGAAAAATAATGTTTTTGGTGAAAAAAACACAAAACAATTTTTTGTAATATTATTTTATTTTTTGTCAATATTTAAAACTAAAATTGTTTAAAACTTATACATTTCAAAAAATTTAAAACATGTTGCCTTTTTTTTAAGATCACGAAGAATTTTATTTGGAAATAATCAAAACCAAATTTACAACAATGGTTCAACAAATCTTTTCTCTCAATTTTTTTTACATTATATTAAAACGTTTTTTTTTTCACATAAATTAAATTATAAATAATTATAAATTTATAAATTTTGTTCTACGATTTTTCTTATTTTTCAAAAGTCCAAGTTTGTATAATTCCAAAGGTTCGCATTTTTCATCCGCTTTTTTTTAATCAAAAATCGGTCATGGACATTTTTAGCTAGTCAGGTTTCTAGCACCTTCATGGATTTTAAAATTAAAATTACAAAAAAAATGTGAATCTTTTTCCCAGAAAATCATTATTTTCCCCTACAACATTGTTTCAGAAGTCATTTCGATCAGAAGTGCCGTTTCCACGCTACAATTTTGAAAAATATTGATGACGCCAGATCCAAATACCCGAATTTTGGTAAATATCGTTGCCAATAACAACAATTACCCAAAGCTTCATACAAATCGGAGAAAGTCGATCCAAAACATTTTTTTTTTAATATTTGACCTGGACCTGCTCATTTAAAAAACATGAGGAAGGGGATAGGGGGTTTGATTTTCCCTAAATTACATGTGATGTACATAATGCATGCTCTCTAAGTAAATTAAAAGGAAAATTAATTAGCTCTATATTTACAAAACTAATATCTTTAACCACTGGTTTCATTTACTATCCCTTTTTAAATTTTCTATGCAAAATAAAATAGGTCAATGAATATCATAACATTAAATGCTGATTTCACTGAATAAATAAATGACTCGTTTAGTCAACATTTAATGCATATGGTATTTTCAATATTGCGCTAACACTGATTTTTGTTTTTTTTTTCAACCGGTTTACTCACAATTGATCACCGCTGAACTTATTTCAATATTTTATTTCCATTCTTATTTTTTACAATGCTGAAAATCTCCCCCGATCAATTTCCATCACACCTGTTAACGGAATGCACCTGTCGACATAGGAAGCCACATGAAAGCTGCCATGGACGTATGCAAATTGGCTCCACTGAGGTCCGACCAGCAAAATGCATTTGACGAATGGCACCGGCATGCTGACCTGACACGACGACGACGACGGGACAACATACATGTGTAGGCAGGAGAAAAATGCCATCGCATCCATCTCTCTAGCCTAGCTATTCACGCACATAGCTACCTTGTGTCCCTGTGGCGTCCCGCTTTCATTGTGATGTAGAGTAACGTATTTGTTGTTCCACCCTTACAGCTTGATGCATTTTGCAGTTGGGGAGAACGTGGAACTGGTGTTGAAAAACCAATTCCATCAGACTTGGCAATTTTGATGAGAGATAAACAGGGGTCGGCCACGAATATTGAGCAAGGAGAAACTGTATTTTCACAAATTTCATGTTATGCACTACACAACTACTGGACGACCCCCCAAATCGGTACACCTTTTTCCCATTATTGAATCTTCACTACGACTGGCCACCGTTTGTGGTGGGGCACGTCAACTGCATCGACTGACATCGAAAACCGCGTGGGGCTTTGTTTGTCTGTGATAGATTTGTTTTCCCAATTTTCCGTACTCTTGTTTCTCTTCTTTTCGATGCCTATGCGAAATCCAACTGTTACTGTTTCATTCAGTTTGCTCGGCTGTCAGTCGCTTCGTTTGTCTAATTGGTGTGTGGTTCGATCATCTGCAACTGGGATGACTGTTTGCCAATTTAGTTTTGATTACTGATGAGATGCAACAGGTTTTCCTATTCGGGCATGACACACATTATAAGAGACTGTTGTTTCATCCACTTGACACTTCACTGGCTGCGCACTGAGAACTTTCAAGTACTTCAACGAGATTTTTGCTGTTTGTTTCTGTTGGATGATGTTCATTTGTTGATTCGGATGATTGTTCATACTCTTGTTGGCATTTGTTATCATTTTGAAATGTATGTGGACCTTCGGATATTTTGTTAATGTTTAATATCGCATCAGGATAAAAGATTGGATCACCCATCGCATTTCACAACTATCACATAGATCCAATCTTAATGGACAATAAACTTATGATTGGTTTGATTATCATTTATCAAGCGTCTTTTTCATTTATGAAATTTCGAATCAATTTTAAAAATTGTGTTATTTTTTAAAGAAATATGATCATTTTTGTGATCGTTAAGAGATATCGATTTGAGTTGCTCATCAAAAATGTGCAAAATAACATGCTTTAAAAATGATTCTTATGTAAAATAATGTTTCGAAAAAATTGCTTATAGTTATCTAAGCTACGAATTTGACCTAGTGCATAATCCTTTTTTTTTTTTCAATAATGAAAGTTAGTTTTGGAATATCAATTAATTTGAGGACTACCCAAATAACAAATAAAAAATAGAACCCAAATAAATGACATTTTTATGCAAAAAAAAACTTTACTAAAGACAGCATGAATCTACATCCTGAACCACAGTGCATTGGTATGTATGTGGTTTAATGATTTTTGAGAAACAAAAAGATGCTTGAAAGATGCTATGCTAGAAAATTCATCACCAACGAATTTAAACATTTTCAATCCATTATAACTATAAAAACCAAATTTAAATAAACGCTGAAAAAAATTGCAAAATTCAAAACATTAATATGTTCAAGATCATCATCATTAATTACACAAAAAATGTTTCGCTGAATCATGTTGAATGTTAAAACTTACTTGTTTGTTTAGTATTTTTGTACACATAATCTTTATTGCCTAAATTATGTTTTTTTTTTGTTTTTCTGCAAATCACCTCAGACGATTATTTTCACCATCAAACTAAAGCAACTTATTCATCTTCAGTGCTAAGCTAACCCAAGCCTCCTACAAACCCAAACCATTTCCACCTTTCCATTCTGTATGTTAGCATTATCGCGCGTAGTGTGTAATAAGACATTCATCTTCATATGAACGTAAACATGAGTTTTTCTCTCCTTCATAGCTTTCACGGAGCATGATCGTGAGTACTCTGTCTCCCTCTGCCCTTTTCACCCGCTCCCTCCTCGTACCCAGTTTTACTCCACATTTTATTCCCGATAAAAGACAAACTTTTCCTCTCTCTAGACTCAGGCAACTTCAATTTCATAATTTTCACCTGAAATCCTTAACTGCTCCTACTCACCTTCCCGCTCTTCCAATCTTGATAAACTCACTTGTGCAAAGAAGAAAAAAGTCCTCCATTTCTGGATAGTACCCCAACCCTATCGCATAGTGAACAATTACTCTCATCCCTTTTTCCCATCCGTCTATTCCGAAAACTAAGGCGTGTAGAGTAAGTTTTCTTAGTTTTTTGCTGTCTGTTGCATTCTCGTGTGCCTGATAGCTTGAATGAAAAAGTTGTTCAGGCTTCGATGAGTTCATATAAATATTTGAAAAAGAGAGAGAGAGAGGGAACGAAAAAAAAACTTCAGTTATCCCGGTTTATTTGAGTTTTATTATTTTCCCACAGCTTCCCGCCATTACCCATCAACTAACTGTTGATATCAATAGAAGCTGTCATGTGGTATGAAGACAGTTGTATGAAATGTTAGTACTACGTGGAATGAGTTACTGCTCGCAGTTTGAGTTGTACGATCATATCTATCTTTTTCTCGTTATTTTATTGTATGTTCTAGTTGACTTTTATTTTCTGTTGGTTCGAGAATGATGCTTCGTTCAGAAAGTTTGTTCGTTGCGAGTTTTATTCAGCAACTACAATCATCGTATGAGTGTAATGTATGAAACTGACAGTCAACAGTTGGTTCCTGGAAAACTAGCTGTAAGCTGTTCGGATATGCTGAACGGAAGAAGCGTATATGAGAATTAGATGATCATAATTTCATAATCATAGCTATGCATTTGGAAGGTCAAGTCATTCGGGTAAGTTTTCCCTGAACTAAATTGAAGAGTTGATGTTGTATTTGTAATTGTTCAGTGCATATCACGTACCAATCGCTAAGTTGGCAAAGCTAAGGTTCAATCCCCAAGTCCGGTGAGTTTGTCATTCTGACAGGTGTGCCACAAGGAAGTCATCTAGGTTCAGTCATCTTCATATTATTCGGTAATGGTCTATGCGGTAGTCTGTGCTCTGAAAAGATATTGTATGCGGATAACTTGAAAATTTTCCGGGCGATACAATCAATTGTGGACTGCTGTGCACACCAAGCTGATATCGAGCGACTTTCTGTCTATTGCCAGGTAAAAGGAATGCATACTTACTATATGTTGAGAAGTGTACACACTTAGAAATGAAATTAAACAGTTCGGAAAAAAATCAGGCATTTTAATTCATCAGCGTGTTTAAGCTTAAAAACAAGGAAAACTTTACCGCGATGGTAAGACTCGATTATTTTAACACGACTGATAGTGTTTTAAAATTAAAATTTAATGAAACAGCTTTTGAAATGAGGGTCAAAGTTTAACCGAACGTTCACTGCCGGTAAGTCAGTCTCATCTGTATTTTTATCAATTTTAAGTTTGCATCATTATTCAGTTTATCTTTATATGTTTTTTGACCTATTCTATTGAAAAAGTGTGCTTTATTAAAGTAAATGAAAAACAATACTAAGTCAAATTATTCCACAGCGAAAAGTAGCCGCAAGACAGTTCCATTAGGAAAAAAAATAAGATTTCATAGAATAAACTATAAAACAACGACACAGCTATGTTTTTACGATTGCTTCTATAGAATTAAGAATGTTAGACAACATATCACATCATGAAATTTTACTCAAGACAGATTCTATCCACTTCCCCTAGAGTATCCGGAACATGTCCGGATGTGGTCAATATAGTCTGCCAATGGATATGGCTTTGAATTCTCATGTGATTGGATGTGTCGCATGAATTTTGATATAAAAATGTTTTACCACTTCCCCGGATTACGTTCCGGCAATTGCTCTGGAACCAGCGGAACGAATCCAGAAACATTCAAAAACGTTCAATGTAACCATGGTATCACAGACAAACAGACATAACACATTGAATATTTCTCACTGTAAAACATCGTCGCTAAAACATTACCGCCATCTGATGAGTACACTATGGTGGGCACTACGCTGACCAGATGGCGGTAGTGTGTAAGCGTCAAACGCAAGGGAATTGACTATGCGCGCCACAGGTGGTGGTACTACCAACTACGATACTTTTAAATTGTCCGTTAAATGCTTGTACGATGAACAACTTGCGAGTGTTATGTCTGTTTGTCTGTGATGGTATCTTTCTATAGTTCAATACTGCACTAAGCCAGATAACATATGTGGCACTTCATGCAAAACTGATGGATAAAAGCCTTTTTTTGTGTTGCCTCAGTGGTATAACTGGTATAGTTGGACATCGAAGGAGCCAAATCCGCCAAACTCTCCAGAGCTTCGCCCAATAGAAAAATTCTGGACGATTATGAAGGGCAAGCTCCGAGAAACAAGGAAGGTCTTCAAGAATGTAAGAAAGATGGCGCAAGTGTTGCACAGGATTGGATGGGTAGCGTTAAGTCCAAGGTGCGGGCATTTAGCCTAGGAGAGGAGATTGAATAAACCAAATTTGCAAAAACATAGCTAATATGTGTTTATTTATGCACTGATAGTTTCAAAAATATCTAACTTAAAATGATATTTGGTGATCATTTTTGACTGTTGGATTTTTTCGAGAACAATCTTTAATTTTCATTTGATTTAATAATCGTCGCAATTTAAAATACCTACAATACACGTTCGATTGGCTCCCGAAAATGACAGGTCAAATTGGCTTGCATCATTGCATCCACCAGACTATAAATATAACACCCTCTCAAAGCAGGGAGTGGCCAATTTCCGACTAGGATCAAATCACATCATGCGACACCTCAAAATCACATAAGTACTCAAAGCCATGTTCAATGTTAGACATTTCGAATATCCAGGAACATTTTGATCACACACGATCGATGTTACAGGTACACTAGAGGAAGATACCAGTTTCTGACTTGGACCAAAACCCATCATGTGACATCTTAAATCGCATGAAAATTCAAAACCAAGTTCAATGGTAGCTATATGAAGCTTCCGAAACCACCTTCGTCACATCTGGACATGATCCAGGTATCTCCCTGTTTATGATTTGATCGAAAACTTATTATAAGACACCTTAAATCACATGAGAATTCAAACCCTAGTTCAATGGAAGTTACATATATGAAGTGCCCAGAACAACATTGCCCCACCCAGACGTGTTCTGAGTAGATTAAATTTTCTGACTTGGCCAAATACATTAATTCACATGAGAACTAATACATAAGATCATTGGCGGTTATATTGAGTTCCCAGGCCCACATTAGTCACACCCAGACATGTTCGAGGAAGTCAAAACCTGACTAGACCAAAATCGCAATCGTTCATATTACTCATCAAATCACATGAGAATTTAATCCTTCGTCTGCGCCAAAAGAGACTTACAAGTAACGTTGTTGGTTTCATGATGGCTTTAAATCATTATTTGAGTCTAAATCATGGTCTAAAAACTATTATAAAACCAAAAATGTTTCTTGGGGTTGTCTGTACCCACTGATACTATCGGCGTAAATTTCTGATATTATTTCTTGATATTTTACCTCTTATGTAATACCACTCCACATCATTATTTGGTATCACGATCATAATTGAGTATGACTTAGATATTTTGTTCTACCCAGGTGGTCATGTTTTGGGTCTTCTCAACTTTTATGAACAGAGATTATTATCATCGTGGCAATGAAATATTCAAAATCATGCAATGGTACTGCACTGATTTGCATGGAATACCTGCATCAATCTTAAATCATGAGAAGGAAACTACATAAATATAAGAAAAATACTTCTATTTAACCACTTCCAGGCTGACTTGACCTTTTAAATGTTCGTTTCATTCCCCATACTAGGTTCTAAATTTAAAGTTCAATCAAACTAATGCCATTTTTTTTATCTTCTTTTTCTCCATTCCTGTTTGTGTCTTTGTGAACGTCTCGTGTTTGTCCTATGCGTTCGTGTTTTCTTCTTTTCTATTTACTTTCTTCCACAGGGCGGCTCGATGCCAAATACGTCAAGTAGCGTACCGTTTTTGCTCTCGTCTAGCATGCAGTCGATCCGTAGCCGCCGTACCTCGACGGTACTATCTTCCGGTCCACTCGGGTCCGGATCGGGTCTGCTGCAGCAGCTCGGTTCCGGCATGGTAAGACAACTGACTAGTTACGGTGGTGGCTCCGGTGCCGCAAGTCCGGTTCAACAGTCTATTTTCAATGGAAATTCTAGTAGTCAAACTCGAAACAATTATGTACGAAAGTGTCCGTCACTCAATATTACATTTAGTGGTTAAATTTTTCATATACTAAGTGAATAAGCTCAATTGTTATACTTCTTCCTCAACTATACAAGTTTATTTTAGATAGCTGTACACTCTAACAATCTTCTTTCAAACTTTATCTATTTTTTATTATCTCTCTGTATATTGTCTAAACTAGCTTTAAGGTCTCGTTCTAGCGGCCCAGTAATGAAAACACAGTTGTGATATCTTTCTTCTCTTTAGACTGTACATTTGCACTGGCTTCCAAGTCACTAACTCATGCCTTAGACTCACGTGGCCACTCAATGCATAACGTACACTCTTTGACTTATGTTTTTGAAAAAAAAAATGCACAGCAACTCCCTTATTCAGTGTCTCTCACATATAAAAGTCACCCTAGAATCCTCTTCCTTCATGTCTTCCCAGATTTCTCTTTTTTTGTGTAACATCTTTCCAATCCAACAAACACCTTCTATGAAAGCAAGCAAGTTTTAGAGGTAAAGAATATTATTCTATAGATTGATTTTAGTCAACCCCGGGCAGAGGTCATGGTAATTCGTCCTTTTAGATATAAATCGTGTTTATTAGATAGGTCTGTCCGTTAGAAGTAGAAAATTCCGAAATTGTACAGAAATGACATTTCAATAAATACAAGATTTTCCAATATGAGTCACGTAAGTACACTAATAACTGTGCAGTGCAACGGTTTGTTCGTAAATCGTTCTAGTTAAGCAAATCAGACCCAAAAGTTGAATGTCAAATTTTCTGTTCTACAATTTTACATGTGATGCTGATAAGTCTTGAATAATTGAACGTTTTCAAACGTGTATAGAAAAGCAAATAACTCACACTCTAGAGAGAGTGCGTACTGGAAGCCGCTTCATCGTAAAACGTGAATTGCATGGTAAGATAGAGAAAGCCACCAAGGAAATCAGCTTGTCTAAAAGCGAAGAACATTGCAGAAACCTGTCACGTCAAGATGATTATGTACGCGTAGGTTGCAAATACGGATCACATTCCCCACGATGTCAAAATGTATTTGCACAGGGGTGGTGGAGAAAATCTTCTAAAAGTAAATCCGATTGTTATCGCTGAGAATCTTTGAACATTGATTTTGATGTAAAAAGTCACTTATAGGAGCGAATATGTGCCCTGACGATCCTGAATGCCGTAAGAAGAGTGCAAACACTAGGAAACAAGTAGTAATCCGATCGGTTGGTGGATCCTACACACATGTACAGGGCGAAATCCTGGAAGAAATAACAAGCCGGAAAATTATTTATTCATCAAACGTTCCCTCGGTTCGTTTCCTGCTAGCCGTTTATTGTTGCTTCAGTATGCCCCCTCACATACGCTGTTAACGCTAATTGAAATACATACACAAATAATAAAGAATTTCATTCCTGGATCACCAACGACAGGCGACCGTGCGAGCAGGATTCGGGAAAATGGTAGCATAAAAGTGGAAAAAGGCAGTCAAATGCGAAATTTGATGTTTTCCATGTAGAAGAAGCAAACATTGGTGGTAATCATTTCTTAGAAATAGTGGGCTGCTTTATTGGATATCTGTTTTAAACGAAAGTTGCGCTTCTGTTGCGTAGGATTTTCATTCACGAGAGGGTTTTGACATCGGTGATATCAATAACAACTCAACCAGTCACGTTACCAAATACAGAGAAGGACCGTTTAGTAGATGTTGGGTTGGAAACCTTTTATTGACAGGATTCAACCTTTAAGCAACATTAGTAGAGTGATTTTACTCGCGGCCATGGTTGTAGCTGTGCACTGATCAAGGCAAACATTTCATTGCTGCTATTTGAATCATTGTAAATATCAGAAGTTAGCTAGAAATAAATATTGACAATAATGTATATATTCTCGCAGTTCCTAAGTGGTAATTAATACTTTTTAAATCAGAACGGAAAATTAAGATATAAAATAAACTTCAGCGTTGTGAAATGAACAATTGCAAAAGCCAATCGATTAATTATTACTCCCAGAACACTTGAGCAGAAACATATTAATTGTCAGAAACTAAAATTACAACTATTGTTCGAAAAGTTAAAATGCAAAATAACACATGCTCAGTCTGGATATCGATCATATCCTAACATATTAAAATAAGGTCTGTCCCCGGAAAAAACGGTACACTCGAAAGGTGATACCAAACAAATTGTTGGATACATTTCAATAGAGCAGGTTCTTTTTTTTTCATTTAACATACGATAATCTAAAACACTCAACATTTAGTGACATTGACTATTTATCTAACATCCAAAAGTTTTAGATGAAAATCCACCCTTGAGGTTTTTTGCCAACAAACACTTTATTCCAAACTGCTGAAAATCAGAAACATTTTAGACCTTCTGATAGCTCTAAATAGGGGTATGTTTCACCCAAAAAATTACCGTATAATTTTAATAGGAAAGATTAACTCTGAAATTTTCGACGGCTATTTTCGCTTTGTACAATTTTGGAATTCAAGCAGACATTTTATTATTTCTTCGTTTCTTCGTTTCTGTCAAGTGTTCCTTTCACACTTGTAGGGGAACTGGGGGTAAGATGGACACCGTTAGGATTGTTGTTGTATGGTCAATAAATACAGCATTTTTGCTGATAATATCAGCATTCTGCAGGATGAACTTATGCTTAAAGCAACTACACATACCAGTTTATGTTAAATTTTAATAAATAACACTTTCTGAAAATCAAAAATGGCTCAAAAATTCTCAACTTTTTATATGTGAGGTGAAACGGACATTTGGCGGGAGTAAGACGGACAGTCTTTAAATTTCAAGGTTTCTATATAATAAATAAAAATTAACTAACTGTGTAATTATTTAAGGTCAAAATGAGGACCCATCATTCACAATGTCACACGTAAAGTGACATGAGACTTCAAGTGCTAGATAATTATCTATGACGGTGGATCTATTTTGTTCATTTTTATCCAAAATATCCACAATATTAAGTAAATCCAGACTTTAAAAACTATTCCTTACGAATAATTGACAGTGTCATTCTAAACACCAATGGTAAACTATTTAGGAAAACACCTCTACGAACCTTCGTAGAAACAAAATTTAGTAACTTATTTCCACAATTAATCTAGAAATATCTTACGTCAGCATGAACAAATTTAAAAAATCAAATTGGTTTTTTTTTTTAGAGTGGGAAATACAAGAATTTTTTTTTGTCGATTTTTTATACTTTACTTTAATTTTTTTTTAAATGCTACGAGCACGAGGAAGGAGTGATCTATGGTTCCGGTATCGCCGATTAACCGTAAGTTCCAGAAATCATGTTTTTACACAACCCAAAACTTTAAACGCGTTTTTCTCGAAACGGTGTTTTCCAAATTGGCGGGAAAGATAACTCAAAAAGTTCTCATCCTAATGACTTGAAACCTGGCGCATTTTAAAGGAAATAGATTTTCACTCCATGTGAACTATCGTGAAAAAACTAACAATAAATAATTTTCAGGTCTGCCTAAAGTGGAAAAAAAATAGTGAAAATCAACTTTTTTTTCATATATTTTTTCTAAATTTTTAAACCGTTTTTTTTTTTTTTTGTTTGAGGTTTACATAGAACAAAAATCTTTTCTGAATAAGGTCCAATTGATAGAAGTAAGTTTTGTCCATTATTCAGGTCTCTAGTGCCCGCCAATTACCAATCCCCACCGGAGGCGACCTCCTTCCGATGTGACCCCAAGGAGCCACAGAGGTCACACACCAATGAAAAAAATCTCAAATGTAGAGGAAGATTTAAGCAATTTAATGCAAAAAACCCCAAACGTTTGCGTTGTTTTATTTGCTCACAAAAAAAAATCCGAAAATCGTCGAGTTTTTGACGTGTTACTTGTACCCCCCCCCCTCCCCCCTTAAGTTCAATTAGTATAAAATTCAGAAAAAAAATATTCAGCTGTTGAACGAATCCGAATTTCCAGGCCTTTCGTTTAACTCCTGCCATAAGATTCTATACAGGCCACATCGTACACTTTGTTCGCCAGTTTGCCTGTTGGCGGCATACCACTCCATGGCCTTTTTTCCATAATGGCAGTATGCCAAATTCGGCCAAAACCGCACGGAACAATCGTGTTGCTTCAGGATTGGCAACAGACGTTTTTCCAGACACACGTTCACTCGATAGCCTGGCAAACCAGATATTTCTTAGTGAACTTTGATAGTTTCATATGTTTGAAAATGTCTGCCACCTTTCCCTTTCGGGTTGCCGTATGAAACTCCTGCCCATGAAGCTGTTTGATGGGTTGCTCCTCTTGCTTGGACGACATTTTGATAACTGAAGAGCAGTGATGGAAAAGTTCGTGATAACTCACTATAACTCGCGAACTTTTCCCATGGTGAACTTCGTTAAATATCGCGAACTTTTCCAACACTACTGAAGAGCAACTGTCGAAATAAAAAAAAGCATCATTTTGCACGCACACACCTACAAAATGTTCAGGGTTTTTAAATGCTCGATTATAAGAAATGCGTCATGTTTAAGTTGACCAAATTTTAATCGTAACATCCTTTACTAAGGGGGAAATAAAGGGTATTTATAAATATTAAAAAAAATCTTACAATGGGAGAGGAGGGTTTGAAACTTCCAAAAAAGTGTTAAAGTAATTATTACATGACCCCCTTATGCTTATCTGTATAATGAAATTGATTCAATATACTATCTTGTAAAAGAAGATTAAAGGTTGAACACGAAAAAATTCTGACACGAAAATCTTGTTGGGGTTAAAAATGCGTTTTATTTTTCATAGTTCAATGTAACAGCTATACATTAGTAGGTATTATTCTTATAGTACGACCATTATTCAGTCTTCCTTCTTACCATAGGCCATTGCTCGAACTTTTCTTCGTACACGGCCAATCATCTTTATCTCGGCTGCCAAATCCCATTTCCGCTTGAAATCCTGCATGTCAATTGCAGTTCTTCCCTTTTGACGTAGGACTATGTCTATATGGGAGTACACTTTGTGAAAACCAAAAATGGAACATGTAACAAAAAATGAAAGATTTTAAATTAAATTGTTAACTCAGGAACTTCACCTTCGTGGGGGAAGTAAAATACGAAGTGCCCTGCAAGTCGTTGCCATCCAGGGTCGTCGTACATCACCACCGCCACGTCGTGATTCGCCGGGAAAAACGAGTTGACCATCTTATTCAGCCACTGCCGCTGCGTCATTGCCTGCAGCTCCGAAACCAGTGGACGTGACTTCCGCTTCCTGACATGTATGTTTATGTTCGCCAGGTACTTTTTCACTGTTTGGCCGGTTGAACCGACCTCCCGGCCAAGCACACGCAGCGATGTAGCCACTTTTCCCTCGGTCTTCCTCTTCAACGTCCTTTGGAACTTCTTGTCGCTCAGGGTCGTCGGCCGTCCGGAACCGGGCTTTCTTTCGATGCTCTGATTGTTGTCTAATAGTGCCAAGATGTTGTAGATGCCGGAACGGACATATCCGGCGTCCACAAAGTGCCGCACGATGTCCATTTTTGACGCGGCGGGGTGCCGTTCTTTGAACGCGCACACTTCTGAACGGAGTTGCTTCACTGTTTTTGCCATCACGGTAAGAGTTCGACTGATAGAGCTGTCAAATTTTGTCTGCTGACTCATGGGTTACTATGATTGATGCTGGGCACATCGTTTGGCCCTCTTTTATAGTTATTTTTATTAAGGTGCACTATGCGTCTATGTTCTAATTGCATGCTTTGTAAATGCTTTAAAAACGACGTTTTAGATTAATTATTTCACAACACTTCCACTCAGTCTAACAACAAGACGAAATCAGTAGAGTAGTGGTTACCGTTTCCGCTTTCCAAGTAGAAGGTTGTGAGTTCAATCCCAAGCTCTTTAAATATCTTTTTTATTTATGTTCTAAATCGTAATGATCGATCACATCATTCACGACAACAAATTCATTGATTTAGTTGAATAAATAACCCAGCATACTTTCCTTGGAAATTGGAGAGGGAAAGAGGTAGAATTGGTCTCATGTAAAACAACGATGAATGAATTAATGATTCTCACTGGACCTTGGGACGATCGGGAGTGCTGATAGGTATTCAGTTTCAATCAAGCTTTTATTTAATATTGAGCAGCCCATAATATGTATTTAAGGATAGCACAGATGGCAAGGCAAGCGGCTGGTGATCGGAAATCAAATGGTTCGAATCCCATGCAACGAACATGTATATGTATGTTTTAAATTTTCTAGTAGCTGTGCCGTGCTTCGTCAGAAATATTGAAACAATCACTCAAGAAAAGACAAATATGCCTGTCTCTCTACCGTTCTTTATTTTCCGGTTAATTTTCCAGGAATTGAATAATCGTTTAATAAATGTTTAATAGTATCATGATCAAGGATCGCTGTTTTAAGGAAGCAAAGATGTCCAATAAACGCTGAATAATGAAAAAAAATGATCGAATAAGCTCTGTTACAACTCATGGAAGTTGAATAAAAGCTTCTCGACTAACCTTAACCAACACCATGTTTTGGTTGAATCAATTCTCCAGATTTGGGTGAACAATGCCTGACAGAAGTTTTTTTTTTTAATTGTACAAGTATTATTTACGCATGCAGTTGAATAAATCAAGTCAAGAAGTCGTTTCTTCAATAGGCGATTGTTTGTTGGGCAGTATTCCTCAATTGGCCTTAGTTCCGGAGTATTGGCCGGATTCATCTCCTTGGGAACCACTGTGGTGCCATTTTCGATGTAGCACTATTTGGTGGAATTTGAGCTTACCAAGTCCGGCCAGAATAGACAATCCGCCTCATACTGCTCCAGAAAAGGCAGTCTCTTCCGTAAGCACTCCTCCTGGTAAATTTGCTGGTTAATGGTCCAAGCTGTAACTAAAGTTTTGCTTTACAGCCCACAACTGCAGATAGCTTACCAGGGTAATTTCGATTTCTTTTTGATTTTACATTCTTCAGGGGCACTC
This sequence comes from Ochlerotatus camptorhynchus, assembly GCF_037179485.1. Lineage (NCBI taxonomy): Eukaryota > Metazoa > Arthropoda > Insecta > Diptera > Culicidae > Ochlerotatus > Ochlerotatus camptorhynchus. The sequence continues at coordinate 195,546 of NW_027041326.1, forward strand.
TTCCGGTCAACCGAGATATGAAATTCCTGGTCAGGAATTTGCTGGAAATCTGGCTGGAGCGGATATACCGGGATTTTTGTTTAGAGCGTGCAGGATCGAATCGTGACGTGCTTGCTCCAAAGAAGCCATGATGTAAACAAGTAAACTTATCTTGACAACAAATGCCTGCTGTGATTCTACACAGCAAAAAAATAATTTTGATATCACGTCAAAGTGGATGCACTACAATCATGTCGAAAATATGGTGTAATATTACTTGCTAAAAAGGACAAAATTATCATTAATACAATGCATGAACTGACATTACGCTGCTTTTACTGCATTTGTTTATTTATGTGGTCATAAAAATTACATGAAATTTTCGACATGATTGTAGTGCATCCACTTTGATGTGATATCCAAATTATTTTTTTGCTGTGTATACACTCTTAGCATCATTCAATGAATTTAAAAAAATGCACAAAAAATGCGTTAATGGCAGCGTTTAAATGTATCCAGATTTGTTCGTGTTAAACCTTTAGATATAAACGCGATTCAATCTCAAGTTTAGACATAGATTTATTTTTTCTTCCTCTTGCACAGTTCCTACTCATAACTTTTGCGAAAACTTTATTGCTTATTGGCACAGCAATTTTGCTGTTCTAAATCTACTGGAAATTGAGTCCAGTGAGTAACCTATGCCGTTTGATATAAGTTTAAAAACTTTTATTTTTTAAACCAATGGACAGTAGACATACATATCCTTTTATGAATAAAGTTACTTACAACGATAACATAAAAATAGTATCGACTTAAACCTTGTTTTAATAGATTTTATTCTATAAATACCAACTCTTGATATTCCTCAAATGATCACCGATATGTTTTCCAAACTTAGTAGAGCAAAATTCAAAATTTGTTGTTGTCCTTTATTATAGAGATTTTGAGCTTTGGGTTGGATCATCTGTTAGTAATTCAAAGCATTAACAACGCAGAAAATAAGAACTGTAGATGAAAAGTCGCACAGCAAATGTGGATTCAAAGAGGCAGATGAGATTGCATGTAAGGGACAACGGGTGGCCGTCTTACCCCATATAATTTGTTTCGTGATAAACCATCATCAAATGAAAAGGAAATTTTCAGAAAATCAATGTGAATAGGGAAAGTATTCTAATGATCAATATTCACTAAATTTATCACGAAAATGTTATGCAGTTTTGGTTCAATTTAACTTTAACACCGATGGGGTATATGGTATATGGGAAAAAATTCTCGCAAATATGAGATCTAATATGAATTGCTATTTCTAATGTATGGATGTCATATTTATAACTAACAAGTTGCAATTTTGAGCAATTGATGAATGTTTATGTAATCAGGCGGAATAATTCTGGATAAATTTTGATTAAGCTGAGGCCTAATGTTATCCCTGTATTTCAAACATGTTCGCGAACACCTAAGGCATCGCGTGATACATCACTACTAAATAATCGTCGAAAATGCTTTTAACAACGTGGATGGCTGTTTTACCCAAACGCTTGTCCGTTTTACCCTTACCGCTAAGAGAAAATTCAACAAGAAGGTATGTTCTGGTTTCAATTAAAATATATTTAATTATACCAAATATCTGTATTAAGTTAAATTAACATTATATCTAGCAAAACACCCAGGATACACTTATTTTCATCATAAACAACACTTCTTAGGGTGCCTATTTTACCCCTCCTACCCCTAACTGTATTTCCGGATATTTTCGACAAAAATTAAGCTATTTATCAAGCGCTTGGCAAATTCGGCAAGCAACAGTTTTGTAGATGAATCAGCTATAAAATAGAAAGTCAATGAAGATAGTCAGTCAATTAACGTTTAATCTAATGCATTGATCGTTCTTGAGTAATACATCAGATCTTCAATCAAAACCTTTCTTTAAACAAACTGTAAAAGCATATCGTAGCAAATATGTAATTATCTCAAGGTTAATTGTTCATTAAACAAAATTATTGCCCAGTTCATATTTGAATAACTTCGCTAACCCAGACTTGCTACTCTCCCGGTGAGCAACAGCATCACCCTTCATAAATTTTAAACGCCATCAAAAAGGCAATGTTCTAAGCACTAACCCATTCGTGTTTCTCGACTCCTGAAAGTGCTTATACCCCGCTTGAATGCCCTCTCCCTCCGGTCGAACGGAAATTGTAACATAAAACAAGCATTAACATGAATATTTAATTAACTCAACTTATAATCCGGTTGTCCTGCCCAGCAACAACAAAATGCATCACGGAGTTCATGCTTCCAATGAAATGAGTAAAACGGTATCCCTATAGCAGCAGAAGCAGCAACAGCAACAGTCAGTGGCATATATTGAACGATTTTCCAATGAATAAGATTAATCTAGATTGTGGCCAAGTGCACTCGAGGTAACGAGAACAGGTGTAATCGGGATATGCTTACAGTTGTTTAATTATATACCTACATCAGTATTCAGTACAAAAGCCATCACCCAGGATCATATCAGGTCTTCTTTATTCGTATGCAGCTCATCAAATGCTATTGCTTTCTTCTCTAATGATAATAAATTGCTTTCTATGGTACACATCTTTTCGTCCGTTTCTGGTCTTTGTTGTTCTATCAAGGGGCTTAGCCTAATCTTTCTTACAGTTGAATGTCAACTAGATCGATATAACACTACTGCTTTTGAACGATGCTCTATCTTGTACCGAACTTATAGCAAACACTCTATCTTCCTCTGTATTTTCAATAACTGTACTATAATCTAATGCAGAAATTGTATGTTTATTAATTTAATGAAATTAGAGTGAAGCATCAGGAATCAAAACTAAAAAAAATGTGACAGTACAAAAAACATGTAATAATTCGATTAGATGTGCAAACATAAGAACTTTCTGTTGAATGTTAGAATACTGTAGCTCTCTATTTAGCATAGTCTATCTGGAATTTATTTATTTTATTTGTATATATTTTGATGTTAGAAAACTTTCCGACTCTGCCCGGGAAAAATCGGCTGCCCAAAGTAAATTAAACATTGCTTTCATTGTACTTATTCAACGGACAGCATCAATACTCATCATCCATCTCGACCTCCCGCTGCATCTTGATCTATCTTCAATAATTTTTTATACAATCCATTATTAATTTTTCGTCATCCTGCAGTCACTTGCAGTATAAACTTGTCTTTCGAAAATAGCTAACAGATTCATTTTTAACCCCTGCAGTCGTCCAATAAAAAGATCGAAAACATTACATGCCTAAATAAATATTCACAAAAAATATCATTTGTGTATGACTTTCTCCCGCCCGCTATATTCTCACTCCTATGAAAAAAAAATGTCGTATCAACGTTCACAGTTCCAATTAAAAACTTATTCCGTCACCGCACCTGGAAGTAGAGCAAACTTTCCTCGTATCCACCATCTCCCACCCACCATCAGACATGCACGATCGAAAACCTCCCATCCCGCGGTACCATCATTACCAACTTATCTATAGTAAAAGTTGTTCATTTCTCGCCGTGGTGTCACAGACACTAGCACTAGTAACTCCCCTGCACCATTGTCGTAATTTAGCGCAAAATAAATAATATGATTAATTAAAGCATTCCAATAACATTAAAACTGCTTAACGCTTTGAGCATCTCTCATCTTTTCCGATCAACGGTTCCATTGTAAGTATTTAATGACTGACGCCTGTTGCTGTTGAACTTACCTTTGTACCAACCCTTTTTTTGGTTTTAAAGCACCAGCTATAGCACAACATAGTGACTGTAGAGCACCGGTCCGATGTTTCACATAGAACACATAGAGAAGCATGATATTTTTTCCTGGATTATATAAAAACATGTTTTCATTGTAGAACACAAACAAAACAAAAACGAACATTCCGATTTTAGTAAAAATACGTACACACAATATAAAACCATCACGGCTAATAGTGTTTACAAAATACTATTCACAGAGTAAATAAACTTGCATTGTTCCGACAATAAATCTATCCGAAATAAAGGATGGTCCAACATTATAAAGACCAAATTAAGGATGCAATTCTTATTGGGTCTACGTCTAGTATGTTACCATTAAATTAACATAGAGGCAATATTCTGATGAACGGGCACTAGTAACCCAATTTGCCAAAATATGTATACTATACGATACTGGTAGTGCCTCGTATATCGAAACCATTTCGTAAAATAGGTAATCTAACATCAAAGGTGACAGTTTTGTTCAGAAGAAAGCTTACAATGTCATCAGCGGAATAAGTTAAGAACTTTTAGCGTAGCGATCACGTGATTATTCATATAGAACGCATTTTTTAATTTGTTAATAAAACTGTTTTCGTTTTAAGTAATATTTAGTGGTTCAAATTCTACATCAGCAGTTTTTTTTTCTATTCGTAGTATTTTCTTATATAATATACAAAACATTAACGATAGTACACGTATAAATATTTGCTTATGTTCAGGTGATTATAGCTCATGAATGATCATTAAATTTCGAGAGTTCATAAGTTATCATGAAATTTTTACATTGACTACTAGGCCTTAAATCTTAAGGTATTTGAACAAAAGTGTAAGTGTGTGTAAGGAATTTAGATCTATACAAGCCATTTCCCCTAACTACGGTAATAAAATCATGAACATTTATTTCAAATTTGATTTAGGTCCTAGGGAACCTGGAGCACTAGTACCTAACTGGCACACTTACCCTAACATAAATATATGTGGATCACGATGATGTCATAAGCAATGTTATTATTATGATGTACACTTTAAGTTGTAAAAATATAAGCTATATCTCATTCAAACCTTTATTTTTAAAATTATTTTAAATTAAAGCATTATGGAGTAAAGAACGGGTGCGTAACATTTGACATAAATATGGTAGGTTTATAGACCATAGGCATACGCACGTCAAGTACAATGACGATCAGCATAAAGCACGTTAGGCATAACGGACAATTAACAGAGTGGATAATCAAAATCACTTAATTTTCCATTTATCTCACTAGATGTTTTTTTTCTTTTACAATTTGTCATTTCTCAGAAAAAAATTAAAACTATAACATATTACTAAAATCTTCTAACTTAATACAATACATTTCAAATGAAATATAGAGATCGAAAATCGGTCGTAAAATGGCAGAGGTATGAGCGAAAAACATATTCTTGTTTTTTAAAGGGAGACCCCAAACTTATGATCGGGAGTGTACGTGTGCGCAACATTGAGAAAAAAAACACCATAGCATCGAGGGCACTGCTTACTTTGACGTATACGTAAATTTTCCCTTGGGGCCATTTATTTTTGTTGGAAACAGAAAGCCGTGGAAGTTCAAAGATTTGTTTATTTTTTCATCATTATCAACTTTTCCGAAGACGCCACCCTAATAAAAATTGTATGGTTATTTTTCTTAACGACGTGTTCAAAGTATCATCCAAACCATTTGTGGAATAGATCTGTGATTTGGGTTATGGTATCGTTCGGGTATGGTATTTTTTATTAGGGCAAGCATCCACAATGTCAGAGTAAAAAGTTAGATTTAAAGCCATCTTCACAGGGTGAGTTTCGAACTACATGTTTATTGTCCTTGTTATAATAAGAAACTTCATCAAAGACAACATGCTTCGATATAGAGCATGCTTCGATATAACATAACAATCAAGGCGTTCAAGCGTTCTTCAAGATAAAATCATCGCCTGCAAGACTATAGAAAATCAAAAAAAAAAACCTAGGTTTGGTTCAAATTTTGGAAAATGATTAAACTGTGTAATTATTTTTGAAACTTTGGACTTGTATGAAATTCTAAACAAAGTGATCTAAAGACAAAGGCATGAAAAAATGTCAATATTTAACAATCCAAATCGAAATATTCGAGATGTATTGATTAAATCTCGAGCTTGAAAACATTTCATGATTCTGAAAATATTATCAGAAATTTAACATTTGGAAATGTGTATAGATTGTCATTTTTTTCAAATCGAAGAAGCCTTAATGTTTCGGAATATCATGCCATGAGAAATGCATTTTACATATTTTTATGAAATATTCAGCTATGCAGTTTGACGAGTAAACAGAACTATTTTTAGCTCGCCAGACCACATACCGGAAACTCTCATAGATCTAGCACCAAAAGTCGGAATATTTGTTGGATTTTGGTACATTGAATTTAATAAAGATCTCAGTCTATAAGGCTCTGGTACCTTGAAAATTAATATTACGTTTAGTAATAATTTATTATAACAGATTTTTAAGTCCCTGTGATATGAATAGTTTTTTTTTCAGCGATCATTAATGGATCTGTGACTTCGCTAGTTTCAAACAATGTTTAGCTTCTTTTAGTTGCTGCTCGTTTATTTATAAATTGGATGTTGGACGATAAACTGATGTTATTTTACAAAACACAACAAACAAACACAAAAAAACTGAAAAAAAAACAGTACAAAGATGAAGTTTAATCAAGTTGATGCCTTCAGAGAAATTTTTAGTTATAAAAGGATGCATCTGATAAAGCGGTCGTCTATTTACAAAGTTGCAGATCTCATCATTTCCATATACATTGCTGAAAAATTACATTTACCAACTTGGTATTTTCCGTTGAGATATGAAGCAGTTTTCATGGAAGACCCCTTAAAATCTATTTTTCAGCTGTAACTTTTTTGTTTGATTTTCCTGAGCGTAGTGTTAAAAACGGCCATTGTGTCCCAATGCATTAAATTCATAGATCCCTTCATCAGATGCGATTCTAACATTCTAACAACAAACCTATGTGAAGATACCAACTTGATTAATTTTCACGACTATCCATTTTTTTTTCTTTAAATTGCTCCTTTTTACCACTGTGCAATGGTATTCAGCTTAGTGGAAACCAACCTAATTGCATTCATCAAAACAAGACATCGCCACCTCTCTATTTTTGTATCTGGATCAGTCCTTGATCGTGAATTTTAAGAAAACTTTGATAAACTCAGTGCAATATGAGTTACTGAAAATAAATTCACGGTTGCTGAAAGTATATTTAAAAACATAGGCTTTAGATTTCATGCCTAGTGTCCGTACTCCTATACTATTCCTAACGTCCATTATGCCTAATATATGTATGTCAATTGTCCATTATGCCTAACGTACGTATGTCTAATGAGTAAATCCAGCCCAAATAGCAAAAAAAATCAGGCAATGCTCTCTCTGATTTCTATGAAACGTTGCATAATTATGTGTTTTGTACTGCTTCTGACAACACTCCTCACCAGAGCCCACGTTTTCGCGTTATGATTTATTGAAAAATATAGAATACGCCATTTAGAAAAGTGAGACACGGGTTAAAATGGTAGAATTCCAGCACAAATTTGAATGAATAGTGCACAATTATGTAAAGTTCCATTTGCATCGGAAAAGATAAAAACCTGATCAATTCGTCAGTTAGTGTAGAGCTGCTCTAATGTATGCATAACTTATTGGAAATATCCTGCATTCAATATGTGCTTATTCGAATTTGAGAAGAAAACTTAATTAATAGTATTTTTACAATTTTCACGTTATTGAGGAAAATAAAAAAGCTAACAGTGTATCAATTATTTTCTGAGATCCCATATTATCTATCGTATATTCAAAAGCTCAGAATCTATTTGCCAATACACATTGCAAAACACAATAACTATGAAATATTCGAATGGAAATGATTGTTTTACAGCATTAAATCCAAAGATCTCTTCACACTTTTTCGGTTAGATTTATAGTTATGATCTATGGAGAAAAACATATCTAAATTAATCATTGATTGAAACAAACTGTCGTCTTACGGATACCCGATGTTTCTTTATACAACGGTAAGGAATGATACTAGACTTGGTCACTTTTTCACCAGTTTTATAACTCTTCTTAAGATTGTTAATATATTGGAAATTTAAAAAAAAAAATATTTTTCATATTAAAATTATGCAGGGAAACCAATTGCTACTAATAACAAGTAGCCATAGCAAGCATAGCCGTGGGTCCACTCTCTGGGCACGCTTAGATTGATATGTGATCACGTTTTTTTATGCTGGCTACGAAAATATGTTGGCGCGTTAGGCCCTTGAGTGAAACACAAACACGTGAATTTCGGAGCTCGGCCTACTTCGATCCATGAAATGTTTAATTTATGTTATAAAAACTACTCTGAGCAACATCCACTGTAGTGCTATGTTCAAACTACAGAGTTGTAACAAACATGTTACAATATTTATCGTATAGAAAAATGTCATCAAGATCAAGATATAACATGTTATAACTCGTCAGTCTGAACATAGCATCAGGCTCAATCAAATTAAAGTTCATCAACACTGAGAACTGCAATAGCTGTGAGGGGCTGTCCATATAGCACGTGAAAAGTTTGGCGGGGGAGCAGTTTATACACATTTTTGAAAATTCATATGGGTAATTTCCACGCAGGGGGACCCCCCGTATTGACAGTCCCTGATTAGAATTCGGACCCAAAATTCTATATCATCAGACAGAATTAATACAATACAACATGGATAATTTTACAACGTATACAACGCATAGCATTTAAGTCAATGTATTCTATATAATTTCCATTAAGCATCCAAGTTTCATTCAATCTTCGTATAAACTCCAACACTCACAGTCCTGTTCGTGAGAGGTGATGAATGGCTTACCGTATTTCAGTATACTTGCATATAAAATTTTCCATTTTGTGTTTTGCATGCCCAAAAACCACTTTCTACCAGCTCTCGGTTACATCGAATGGAGTTATATCCCGTCAGTAAATATTCGTTCAACAAACATTCCAAACCTCGTACAGTAAATGCGAAACACACTAGCAATTTATTATTTATATACCTACAGATCGGTTGTACCCATACGGAATCAAGATTGATGCCTAAAATACATTTCACCTACACCCTAATCTAGTAAGGTTTTAATGCGGCGCTTTAACAGTTCGAGGGATGGTGTTTGCATTCGAATCCACCGCATCGACAGTAACTAATTTATTGAATTTATCGACTAACAATTGAACAGATGGGCCAGTATTGAATCATGGAAAATCGAATCCCGCACACTTGCCGTAGCACATAGTGAACCCATAAAAACCTACAATAAAAAGAATCAACAGCAATGTCCCCTCACGTGGAATGCTGGCATGTTAGAGATTAATTGATTTTACAAATCCCCTTCCAAGCTGAATACCTGTTGATGGGCTCGCATTCAGCATGAACCAATATAACTAATGTAATCTGCGATCGTTAAGTCCAACAACAGTGAAAAAAAAAACAATTGCCAGAATTGCGTATTCGAGCGTTCATCAACCTTGCTGCCTGTTTTTTATCGATTTGTTTCATTTTTTCCGATCTGACAGTTTTAACCATAGTTGAAGGTTGGACTTGTGGTTGAAATATGCACTATTTGATTAAATATTTTAGCTTTAACATAGACTTAACCTATGAATTTGAGTTAAGTTCAAACTTGTTGAAACACCCCAATACATAAGATTTGTTTTCTTATCTCAGGAAAAAATGTGCGAATCCCTGCAACAATCCACATCTACGAAGAGCAGTAAAAAGAAGGCAAGAGACTTTTTGAATTTTGAAATTTAAGTCAGTTTGCGGCACTTGTACACGAGATACACTCACATTTTAAACACACCGATTTTACAGCAAACTAAAAAGTGCACCAGTTTGATTTTCATAAACGCATACTTTTATAATTGGCTTGAGATTTTCATTTGTTATGTTCAGCATTAAAAATTTTTTTTTTTAAATTTGCTGACTTTTCTGACGATATTTTCCAATGTCTGGACTATAACGAAGGGTTTATGTTTAGTGACTGAGGATATTGCGAGTTATAATCATCATCATAAAATTGAAATTAAAATTTATTAATCAAAACTCACATAACAGAGCAGCCGTTCAATTGTATTAACCAAACACAGTTGCTTTTTTATACTTTGACACCACAATTATGACATTTGTGGATTTTAGGATAACGCAAAAATTTCTGAGTGCACGAAGTACGATCTCACAGAGTTGAAAGCAATGAATAGAGCTGAGCTCTAAAACCGTTTTTAAATACTTTTTATGAAAAAAATTATCTCCAAATCAATAATTCAATTGTCACTAATGACAACGCACCCACGTAAACTAGCTGCACCATCTGTTAGAGCAAAGTTTGGTCTATTAGATGTTGCATTTGGTTTGTGTAAGTGTGCTGTTATTCGTGAGAAATCTACGATGAAAGTTATTGTATACGTTTCGAGTTCGACCCTACTGACATTTGTTTCCCCTGAATTTATAGGTACCGGGATCATATGTCATAAAAATGGAGAATAATATCAAATATAAAAATTTACCAATGAATGTAGGCTGGATGATAAAAATTTTAATGAAATAATTGTCCAATCATTAAAAACTAAAACAATAAGCAAAGCATAAAAACATAGAAGTAATTGATATCGTATTATTTAAAAGTGACCTAGGTATTATACAGCTATTTAATTTGGTCTAAAGGTTGAACCGTTTTTTTTTTTTCAAAGTCACGCTGACTCGCTGAATAAAATGGAATCTGGCTATAACCGCTAAATTACCACCGATATGATTTCGGTAAATGCTATAATTATAAAGATAAATTTTGCTTTAAATTATCGTTATCGTCAACGTATTGCCGATAATTCTTCGCTGGTCATAATAACTTTAAAAATGTAATATATTTATACCCCAAAGATTTGACACCAACTTAATTAGAGGAAATTTACAATGTCGTGTGAGACTGGACCGTACTCTTAGGACCGACCACCTCTTACATATTCCATCGGGTGGACGGATTTCTTAGGTGTACAAATTTCGACCACGCACGGTATTAAGGATAAATTTTCATTGATGGAGAATAAAAACGGAACCTTCCGCAATTCTCACCTGATAGCTAGAGATTAACAAGAGTGCACTACTACTATTCTCGAGCCCAATCTGGCAATTTACTAAATGCACAAAGCTCAAAATGTTTCAAAGTGTTTGCTGCACTTACCTATGCGGTATACCAGTCCTACTCAGTATTGGAAAAATATTTTTTAAAAACAAATTTCACCAATGCCCAAAATAGACGAAAATCGACAGGTAAGCAACTGCGGATGATATTACGAGCTGTGATATCGTAGCTACGAATATTAAGCTGACAAAACTCACCAGCTACAATTTTAACCAAACCGTGCTTTACATCCGAACGTGACCCCAAACTACCATCACTGTTGGCAGCAGTAGCTTCGTGTCTGCCATCGGTGAAGGGTAAAGAGAGATAGCAAACTATACTGTGTCTTTCTATGAAAACGATGAAAACGATGTGCAACGGAATCATCTTTGTGTCGAGTCAACTCTCAGCTTGATTTTTACTCGTTGTGAATAATGTCGTAACATCAAAGGAGCATGTTAAATCAATATCATGCATGATATTTTGTTCAAATATCACACGTGATATTGAGAGCATATAAGAGCGAAAAAATATCATTTGATTGGTGATCAAGGTGCCAACACGGGTCCATTATGGGCATTGTGAGTGAACATGTTTCACTTTGCACAGTGTTTCTTATTGCCGTTTCCGTGCGTTTTTAAATAGCATCTCAACCATTGATTTTAGAGATATAGTTTGTTGGGAGAAGATTCTACATATGTAAAAGCGCTTCGGATTTGTGTAAACGGTTTGGTGATTAAAACACCAAAACTATGTTTTTTTTTATCTGATTCAGATAGACGCTTAGTGTCTTGGGGAAATTTGTCTAAGAAATCTATTCGAAAACACATTTTATAAACAAAATTTTTTGTGGGAACCGATCGTCAAAATGTTGCAAATGAGCAGAGATGTTTTAAATTTTCTTTCTGGTTCAAGATCTTAGCAGTGAGTACACCGATTTGAGCGTTCTTGGTGTCAAATAAAAGGCAATATTCTCTAGTTAACAAATCTGTTCTAATATCCGTAATTAAACACCTTGTTCAGGTATAGTGGCCTATTTAAAAACGGAATGATAGCAATTATAATGTAGAACGCTGTACAATATACATAATTACTAATATTGATTTATTTATGATAAAATGTAAGTAGTATCATTTGGATTGGAAAAATTATTTAATTATGATTATTATTTTAAATTTTGATGAGCTTTCACAAATTACTGGAAAAAAAATTACAACTGAAACTTTTGAACAGCTACCGTATGCGTGATAATGTTTGCACCATTAAGCAATGTCAAAATTAAAAAAAAAATCTCAAAAATTTCGTTTTCGAGTTTTTTTTTTATTTTTTTAAAGGGGGGATGATTCTCAGAGTCTTAAACTATGTTAATCATCGATCGAGTTTCCACTTGCTCCAATTACGGCCTCCATACGCTTCCGGAATGCACGGCAGGTTCTAATAATGTAGTCTGGATCCATTTCTCTCCACGTACGGGTCAATGTTTGTCTGAGGCTTGCTGTACTCGGGTGGCGTTTAGAACAGGCCTTGGCCTTTATGACGCGCCATATTGAGTAATCCAGCGGATTAAGATCGGGGCTGGATGGCGGCCACATATCCTTCGCCCAGAACGGAATATGTTCCTGCAACGACTTCTGAGTGCGGTTCGAGGTGTGGCACGGAGCCCCATCGAGGTGTGGCACGGAGCTCCAACATTTGGCATCGGACCGTACTGTTCTTTGATCCACGGATAAACAGACTTACTTAAAATCTCGATGTAGACCTCCGTGTTGACCTTGTCGTCTTCCGGAATAAACACCGGGTCCATTTTTTGCCATCGGAAGCCACCAGTTCAAACACCATAACGCTAGCAGGATGCTTGGTCAGATACACGTTCTTGTGCTCGTCGGCCACGTCTTTTACCGGAAGAGAACTAATATACCGGTTGGTTCTGGAATTTGATACGGGATCGACGGTAAACATGCTCTCGTCAGTGAACAGGATTACTGGATTTTTTCGCTTAAGGAAGTTCAAGATTTTCTTGCATCGTTCGACTCGTAGCTCCTGGATGTGGTTGGTAATCATGTGAGGTTTTTTCCGTGCCCTCGACTTAGCCCCGCAATCTCCCTTTACGATCTTCCGTGCCGTAAAGTCACTGATCCCGTGTTTCTTTGCCATTTTCCTTATTGAACGCACTGAATTCAGCCGAATCTTCCTTTTGATAGCAGCGATAACCCTCGGAACCCGAGCTGACCTCGGATGACCTGTGGCCACCTTCGCAGATAGTTGTCCTTTCTTTTCTCGGTCTAAAACCCTTTTGACGGTCCACCGGGACATTCCCACGGTGATTGAAATGTCTTTTTGCGACATTTGCGCGTGGGACAAATCACGAATACGCTGCCACTTCGTCATAGTGCAACTGTTGAACTAAGTAAATCATTTTCTTTTATACACAGCCTACTACGGTATGAGCTATAGGTTACGTGCATGCAAAGAAAACCAAGGCATTGTATGCACTGGTGAAACGGGAACCTTATGTGTACGATGGTGCAAACATTATCACGCATACGGTATTTTGTCCCTTCCTGAACTATAAAGAAAATTTAGAAAGTATGTACAGTTTATGACCATTTACTGCAATATCTCAGCTCCCATGCAATATATTTACGATCGGTTTTCACAAAAAATGTTCCTTATGAAATGTGCCTAAATGTTCCATATGTTGCCTGCACATTTTCCCTACAGTATGACCCATAAAAAAATGCGACATGGGACATTTTTTCCAATTAAATGTGATTCCTTCTAAACTGCTGATTGAAACAAATATATTTTTGCTTTCCCATGTTTATTTGACATGTTTTGAATACATTTATTCAATGTGTCCTCCCTGGTTCTCGATCACCTGCTCCAGGCGGGGTCGAAATCTGGAACACACGGTCGTAATATATGACGCTGGCATCGAGTTCCATGCCTTGCGAATGGATGACTTGAGCGAATCCACACTGGAATGGGGGGTTTCACAGGCCTTAGCCTGAACATAGGCCCATATTGAATAATCCAATGGATTCAAGTCCGGGCTGCTGGGGGGGAAAAGCTCCTTCGACCAAAAATTCAGGTTCTCGGTGAGCCAAGCTTGGGTCCTGTTAGAAGTATGGCAGGGCGCTCCATCCTGCTGGAAAACGACTAATTGGTCTTCTCCAAAGTTGACCTTAATCCATGGCATCAGATGGTCCTTCAAAATGCCGATGTAGACCTCCGTATTCACTTTTAGACCCTCTTTGATGAATACCGGAGGCATTTTCAAGCCGTTGGACGCGACTGCTCCGAAAACCATAACTCCTGCAGGATGCTTGGTGGTAAACTTAAATTTTATGTTCTCAGGAACCTCCTCGATCTTCTTCGGCGAAATAAACCGGTCAGTGCGCGTGTTGGACACCGGATCGATGTTGAAAAGTTTTTCGTCAGAGAACACGATTATTGGTTTTTTCTTCTTCAAGATGGAGAGAAGCCGCTTAGATCTCTCAAGCCGCAGTCCCTTAATCCGGTTCGTTATCAGGTGGCGCTTCACTCTAGCCCTAGACGAAGCCTTCAAGTCATCTTTGACCAACTGTTGCATCGAGGTGTTGGAGATATTGGCTTGTTTTGTCAATTTCCGGATCGATCTTACCGGATTCACCGTTATTTTTCTTTTGACCGATCTGATGACCCCTGGAGTGCGTGCCGATCGCGGACGTCCACTTCCTGGCTTCCGTGGATGTGGTCCAGCAAGGAGATAACGTTTAATTCGATGAACAGTGGACCGGTGGCATCCTACGATCTTTGTTATCTCTTTCACTGACTTTTGGGCGAGAAGCAAACTGGTAACAATTTCTTTTGCGTACATTTTTGCAAACTTTTAAAACGAAAATCACTGTTTTGTTTACATCACTTGACAGTAGAGATTCTAACGAATACACGCATATAAAATAGTGGTAAAAACAGTTTTAAAATAAACCCAAAAATAAGCTGTAATCAATGTCGCATTTTTTTATGGGTCATACTGTACTTATTAAAATTGACAAACCAAGCATCGCATTATACACCAGATAGGGGATTGGAAGGATAAAATAGTCCAACATTTACTATAGAAGGTGCAGAAGATATCACGGAAGAGTGACATTTGTGCTTGTGATAATTTAATTAAATCTGAAAGATCTTCCCTAAATGATCTACAACAAGCCTGCCTTTTCATGTTTTCGAAGCTATTTATTTGGCCAACGATAGTAAAACTAAATTGAGCCAAATTTGATTCAAAATTTCAATAAGTGGGGTTACTCACACACTACGACAAAGTCTTATAAATTTCGGTTTCCCGAGACCGACACATTAAAATCAATTCAAACAAACGTTCTCTTCGTCGATTTGTTTATGTTTCAGTTTGAGAACACTTAATTTTACATGAAATTTTCGTTTACGTTTTATGATTTACGTCCAATACGGATTACGCCTCTTTTAAAATAGTTATTTCTAAGTGTGCAGTGAATGAGTAAAATTGTCCTCGATTTTCCAAGCAAAATATCATGAGTAAGAGGAAAATCGACAGATTTTGGTCGATTTTCCTCATATTCAAGCAGTAACCCCACATTTTGTAATTTTCATTTGAATTTGACTTAGTTACTGACTTACTCTAATCGGCCATGTGCAAGCAGTTCTAAATCAACGTGCACTCAGGTGAACAAACAGTAAATTAAAAAAAAAATATTTTCATTTCCAAAACTGGTCCCCCCAGTTGAACGGACATGGAAAGAACGACAAACACAATTTCCGTTATAGATTTGTTCTGACTATCCACAATACAAAAGCTATTGTTTAGCATAGAAGGCACATTTGTTTTTCTTTTCTTTTCTCTTCATTTTTGTTTGCACATAGGTAAGCAAACCTTTTTTTCCGCTTTACAAAAATGCACAGTTCTTCAATAGTACGCAAGTGAAGTTCGTGGAATGAAGACAATCGTAAAAACAGAAAAGAGAGATCACCACACATCCTGTTGTTGTTATTATAGTTATATGAAGCGACCACTACTTCATTAATTACACTATTTTGTTATGTTTTGTTCATTAATTAAACGTTGTTGCTTTTTAGTTCACCTGTAAGCTAACTTGAACCACCACCCACGCCATAGCTAGCATAAACGCATCCTTACTCTTTTAGCATCTACCAACGGAACTGAAAGTTGTTACGGTTTGCTTTCGGATTTACCATTATTTTTGGTTTTAACGTTTTGTGAACTGCAGCTTGATAGAAGCTTAATGGGTCTTTTCGTTATGGTAGTGCGTAAATCTTTTTAACCCGTAGCTTTAGAAACATTAACACAATTACTACGCTACTGAATACTACTGAATAATAGCAGAGCATCACAAGCTGACACGGAACCATTTATAGTTGCTTAAACCTATTCACAGGCTGGTGAGTTCGTATGTGGTGGAAAAATACACGGAAGCATAGATTGGCAGACAATGAGTAATATTGATAGACAAAATACAATGGTGGATGATTTTAACTTTTATAATGAGTTCAGTTCTGATGTATTGCATCTTAGAAAAAAAAATCTCTTATAAGTTAAACGCATTAAAGCGCGACATATAATATACCATCCATCGCATTAATTACGTTTGCAGTCAAATGATATAGATCAACATTTTCTAGATTATATTCCTCAACAATTCCTTAAGTACCACATTTGAAATTGATTATGGCTTAATACTAACTTGTAATGTCAATTCAACGCATCCATTATATCCATAACAATATGCTTTTAAATGAGTATCCAGAGAGATTTCAGGACAAACTTAGGCCATATATTAATAATTATACAATAGAAATTATCTGCAACTTTTGAGGATTTCTAATGGCACCGAGATCAAACATCCGTCAAGTGTTAATATTTCAATCAGCACCGAAATGAGGGTTTAGCGAAAGCGGCTCAAACCATGGGTGACAAATCAAACGGGCTAAGCAAAAAATTCATCTAGGCAACTTTTTCACAAACTTTTTCTTCATGCCAGGGATAAACATTCATAGAAAAAATCTGAATTTTACTGGTGATGTAAACATCCATACATGCAAACATTCATGCGATTAAAATTCATGCATACAATATTTGGAATATTTTATGAAATGGCTCATAACTTTACCGATCTATAATGTAAACTTATGACGAAATAAATGACGATCCATTTGTGTGCATCATACACACACACACAAATCATATAAATTTCGGTGCTGACATATACGAACGGCATTTTAGATACAAAATTAAATCAATAAATATCCGAAAATTAGCTCAATCAAATATACTTTTAAGTGGCTAGTGTATTTTCGATTTCAGAGCCCTGAATTTTAATGACATATTTGTATACATTTCATCCTTTACTTCTTTACGTTAAAGATGAAGTCCATCCCATGTAAAATTAGCTTGTGCTAAATGTGTAGTAACAAAAATTTACACAACTTTTTCGGACTGTGTAGCACGAAAGTTTCACTTCTAACCGAAATGGTGTCTGAGACAAATTTTCAAGGACAGTTTTTGAGAGGTTTAGACCCCCCTTCCACTGAGTAGAGAATCTCCGTTCACGTTTTAGTAAATTTGAATGGATAGTAGATATTTGCTAAACCTATACATTTTTATCGGACATCACATTCGGAGTCAGTATATGTTTTAAGACTAACTGCTTTTCTTGCAATTTCAGGTTTTATTTTCAAAAAAAAATGCTAGGTATTTAACTACATTTTACTTCCACACTCGTGTGTTTGCTTGAGTATTTAAAATACAACTTCGGTTTACAATTGTTTTAGCTTGAATTTTAGCTCTGCTCTGAATTTTATACAAAGCACCTCCCCTGATCTTATCTTGAGCAATGTGAACCAGGCCTGCCCACCTTTCTAAGCTTTTTGCATCGGCCATATTTATGTTCGATGAACTTGTTTCAAGCTGCAGTTTGTTTATTTCTCATTCATTCTGAGCTAAGATTCAAAATGTAGAATAAAATTAAAATAGAATGATTTCATTGCTGAGATCAAGAGACCACGTTGGGCGACGCTGATGTAAACCCTCTAACATCGAATGAACCGTCAGTAATCGGTCCCATCCCTAAATACGTAGGTTTGTGAAATGCTTCCGAATATAATTATTGGTAAGTTTAGTTAAGTTTTCGTTATTAAAGAGATTTTCAGCTTTTGGCTGGTTTGCCTCATAATTATTGGCTCCAAAAACCTCCTAAGATACGACCTTTTGAAATAAAAAAATTAAAACTATAAATTTAGTATAACGTAATGTAGACATAAAACCCTCATTACGGACGTGATTGGGATCATCCAGTCGGTGGTTATTTCGTAGATGTCCTTCTTTCTTAAATTGTGGTGTAACAAATAAAATCACTACACCCAACCGATTCGCTTACAATTATATAGGATTCATCATCGGAGGAGGTTAGTGGAGACCTCATGAACCAAGGATGCGATATACATAGCTGCGGGAGGAAGAAAAATGTGGTGTGTATTAGTGACTGAAATTAATCATGTCGAAAAAAAAAGGTTGCGACTGGGGGACTCGCACCACGAACGTGCCGATTATCACACCTGTGCTCTCCACTCTCCATACTTCGGGATAGGCTAAAAGCAAACAAGAAGCGCTCATTTCCTCGCATAGTCGACTTCGTTTGCTTTTTCTGCTGGAGAGAATAGAGGCAAGTGTGTGCGTCGTTTTACCATTTATACATAAAAATCAAGGCAAATGCTAGCTTTTATAGGTGAAAGTATAGACAGAGCACGGAATGAAAAAAGATTAAAAATCATTGCATCGTCTGCAAGGTCAACTTGATAAACAGAGGATGATAGGAAACGGAACAAACATTCATTGTAATAAATTTAAAGGAAAAAAATAATTGCTTAACCATTTTGTGTGTGATGTGCTGCCCGTGTAACTACGTTTTAAAAATTCACGTGAATTTCTGTGATATCAAGCGCACGCGTACAGAATGCACCATAGAAAATGAGAATATACTATAGATTTGGCCCAAATTTACACGATCCCGTAGTTTATAACCATAAATTCAGAATTATGTTCTGTGTAGATCATTACCCTAAAAAGAATATTAATGCTTGTCCTTGGCATCCAAGGAGAACAAATCATAGCAGACGTAATTATTATTCCGGTCAAAATAACTATATTGTTCAATTGATTTAGAGATAACCCGAAACCATAGTTGATTTGACTATATATAGAGGGCAACAACTATAGTCCATAGTTGGCTACTCGGTTGGCTCAACTATATTTTTAAGTAGCTGAACAAACGTTAAACTTCAAAATACAACTATGTTTTAGTTGATTCAAGAAAACTGTTGTTAGAAAAGCAAAATTTTACAATGTTTATTGAACGAACTGCTCTTCATTATCGACATATTAAGGAAGTTTGTTTTGCTTCTTTATCGATCTCAAAAACACAACTGCAAAATCATAAAAAAGTGTACAAGAATATTCAACTTAGATTCGAAGCGTGTTGATCTGCGTGAGAGCCAGCTATCTTATCGCCTGCTCTACGCATGACAAGCTAAAAGTGTGTGGATTTATGATGATCACTTGAAACCAAAAATATATAAATAAATTACATTTGACGGTTGTTATAATTGATCATAGCTATTGTTGAATTGAGTATAAGATGAACAGTTGAATCTATTAGGTAGATATGATTGAGTTGCCGTTAAAATTAATGTTGGAATAACTATAGGTTTCTTTCAAGCAAAAATATTTTTCCATGTGAAAGTAACTATTAGGATTGTTATCTTAACTTAACGAATTTGATCTCCGTGTCCTTTCAAATACCTCTGATATTAAGAGTAATGTTCTCAGGGTATAGACTTATCTACTAAATATAAGCATAAATATAAATATATCGAAATAGAGAGATCTAGAGGATCACATAAATCTATAAAAATAAATATAGGTTGGTTTTAGTACTTTATGATAAACTGCCCAGATCTATGCTTCCCTGGAAAGATTCTCCTCTTAGAACACCAAAGGTTTAAAAAAACATTTAATAACACACATCGTCCATCACAACGGCCACAACAGCAGCTTCTGACACGAGTAGTCTTCACATATAGATATATGCAATAGTCAGCACACAGCACTTCCGCAATTCACAGAAAAAAAAAAACATCCAAAAGGAACACAAACTAGCACGCTAAAACAACGACACGCTGCCAAAGTAGTGTATAGCTTCACGAACAGAACTAGCCATTCGAATCGCTCGAACATTGGAAGAAGCCTACAAAAATCCTCTCTCTTCTTTTTCTCTTTCTTTTTCTGCCTATCCTTCGTATAAATCAAAATAACAAATCAATCAAACCGAATTCGACCACACAAATCCAATCATACCGCTTTCGCTCTCTGTGATTGATTGCAACATTGAACGTCCTACAGTCATCAAAGCTTGAATCTAAACTGGCCAACATCAAACCGCTGGATTTGTTAACGTATTCACCAACGTCACGACGCAGCAGTACGGCTGCAGGCTTCCAACGAAGCTTCCAAAAGAGTCAGAAAAAGGCACTGAAAAACTTGCGCAAAAGCTTTAAACTTTGAATCCTACAACACGGTCCAAACCAGTACCAAGCGATTACTGATGAGACTGACGAGCCTGCCAAACCTGCCATGCAAAGTGGTTGGACCACCTGGGCCTGGTCTGTGATTGCGTACCAAGTGATAAGAAATTTAAGGAATTACCTTAGGACCATCATCTGCAGCAATGGAATCCAAAACAACAACAACTACTACTACTGCTATCATAACCGACAACACCAGAGCGAAAGCCTGCAGTATTCTGTTTGTAGTACTGTATTCGTGTAATTTTATTCTTGTCCTAGAGCATAGTGCAAAAAAAACCATTTTACACCTTCGCACATCGACGTTTTCTGTTTGTGGATGGATGTCAATCATTCGTAATAGACCAATCAGATAATTGCTAGTTAACAAATTTTTGTACCATGCAAGCGACCACAAATTTGACAATGCTATAAAGTACAGTAATCAAACACAACCAAGTAAGATACAGTGAAACCCGTAGTGCGTAGCCGTTATAGATCCGCTTTTTCCGTATTCTTTGAGTGCTGACCTGGTCTGATTTATCGCTTTTTCTTCCCGAACCAAATGGAACTTATCTCTGGAGAGACACCATTATTTAGCACTTATCAACATTTTCTACTAAATGTGAACTCTCCTCACTATAATGCCTACTACAATCATCACTTCCACGGCACTTGTAGTGATTTTCCTACAACTCTCCTCTGAGTGAACTCCTTCCACTATCCTTCCATTCTCCTATATATATCTATCTCTCACTAGAATGTATACTGTTTAGATATTACTCCTCTAGCTTCAGTCCACCGTGCAGTTTTGTTCACCTCAATCATCTGTATATTTTCAGATTCTGAACACCAAAAACTTCAAATCAGTACTGGAAAAAGTTACTAAAAACCGACCACGATCCTCCTCCCTATTTAGCGTGTACAATGATCGTTAGTACGGTAGTTTTGCGAACGCCCCGTAAACCGGTGCAAAGTCAAGAAATTCACTTTTCTAGAAAGCCATTTGATACTCGTTCCAAATTTTGATTACGTAAAAATATAAAACCTAAACGCCACAGTAGCATGATGACGATGCCAAGTACTGTCCCGACCAGTTATGTGTGTGTATGTCAGTAATGAATCGACGATAATAAGTAGCCAGACAAATTGTAGCCAACCCGTTCTATCTGAAACCCAACCGGAGGTAAGACCCGTAGACCACTCGTTGGCTTCCAGCCTTAAAAACAGTAAAATTAATAGTAGTAACATTCCATACAATATTCAAATTGTTTGGCAGTCGTATCCGTAGAACTTGACCCACATACTTAACCATATATTGATCAGTGGTATTTCTTTAGTCCTTCCCTCTTTGACACCGCCAGAAGGATTCCATCGTAGTAGTAATCAGTAAATAACCTTCCGCCTGTAGATTCCTGTTGAGACTACTAATATTTCGTAGCTACCGTAACAATTGGTTTTCGAGCGAACATATCCGTAATTGGCCGATTTATATTTTTTGAAATTTGATACCTCCCGTTTTTCAGTAGAAAGTATACCAGTTCGACGTAGGAGTACAGTAAACCGTAGAATCATGTACCGTATTATTCAGGAGTAGGAGAGTAAATGAAAAGGAAATGTTCTTTGAAAATAGCCAATAGATGAAAGCAATTTCATTGTGGATATTTTCAAAGAAGATTGCTTAATTTAGAATAATCTGTAAATATGTTATATAGTTAATCAATTGCATGCCATTTTAAAAATTGGTTTCTTATTTAATTTGATGTTTTCTTTAAATTTAAATGTTGCTTATATTGCATGTTGTTTAAAAGATACTAGGATTAGGTAGTATTATAAATACGTTGTTCGGAGAATGCTTAAATCATTATAAAATACATTACTACCTTGCTAAAAATAATTTAAAACACTAAACTTCAGCCAAATAACCTTCTAATTGACACATTGTAAAAGCATAAACCAGTTCAACATATTGCGTCATACGAATTCATTACACATTTGATTTCATTAAGTACACATGACACACCAATAAGAGCTGAGATGGATTTATTGAAGTTGAAATGCATACTACTCATTCCTACATAACAACTACTAATTTTATTAAACTGAAATGTAGACCTTCAAAAGTAAGATTAACTGAATCAAACTAAAAATTCTTATCATTTTTAGAGCCAATAATAAAAAAAAACATTATTTAATCACTGTCGCTGCTAAAAAAAACCGAAGCATCAGCATCCACAAAAGTCACGAACGGCCTAAACCTATAGTCTAGTGGATAGAATCTCGGGAACCAATTGAGCTGTCAAATAGCGGAACCAATCGAGCAAATCACGACCAACAACAGAAAAGAGCACATCAGCTTTTGCGAACAAAACGCTTTTTTCGTGACTCAAGGCTCGCCTACGCAAACTAACACCACCTTTAGATTAGCGAAAGTTTCCTCTATCTGATTATGCTGGTAATTTGCCTTCGAATGGCGAGGAATGAATAATCAACGTTTTTTTTTATAAAAGTTGATAGTACCTTTTCAATTGTTGGTCTACAAAAAATTTCATTGGTTCCGTTGTTTGATAGATCGAAATTCTATTCGCCAGACTATGAATATAGCTACTATACCTAAACCGTGTTCAATTAAAAATAATTAAATATAGACTAATCTACGCCGCCCATCCATTGCTAACAACACAGATAAAAATTCTGAATTTTAATTGTGATGTAAACATTCATTCACGTAAACTTAAATTTAATTTCACACAACCGAGCAACTTGTAAACAATGTTGTTTACAAAGATGGGCTTTTGTATACAATATTTGCTACATTGCATGAATTGTGCTAGAACTTTACATGATATATAATGTAAACTTATATGATATTTGACGCTTCATTTGTGTGCATCATATTGAATAGAAATTTACACTACTTTTCGAACTGTGAAGGTAGGATAAGTGTGCCAATTTTGATACTAGTGCTCCAGTATTTTTGGCCGTAGGGCCTAACTCAAATTTAAAATACATTTTCATGGTTTTATACGTGTAGATGTATATCAAAATCTATGTTCTAACATGCATCGAAATAAATTTGGTAAAGAATGAATAAAGTTAAAAATTAAGATAGGGCCAATTAGAGGACCACTAGGGCTAAAAACTGGCTCACTTACCCTGTATAGAAAAGGTAGAAATATTTTTCATTGTTTATATCATATCTCCGAAATCAACTGACTGATACGGATAAAATTCAATAAAACTACACTGATAATATATTTTTGTTAATTCTCTTACGCTCGTTTCGTAAAAATGGGTTTCGGAGATAAATCATATTTTTCATGAATTTTGCGAAACATTCGAATTGCCTGCCATCTGCCATAAGGTTAATATTACACCGTATGAAAAATTAATGTACATTTCTGCGATATATAGCGCACAAGTAATTACAACTTGATTTGTTGAAATTTTACACGATATTTCATGTAAATTTAAACGGAACATCGCATATATATGCTGGTACAGTCGATGATTATGCCAACTATAACTCAAAATTAAATGAGATTTGATTTTATGACACAGATAAAATTCATTTTTCACTGAGACTCGTGCAGACCAGCAAACTGCTGCTCTTCTTGTCTTCTAAAATGTCCTTTCACATTTTTGCTGCTGCTGTTGCTGAAGGCGGTGAGTGTTGAATTTTGTATGTCGGAATGGTTTATGCTGTTATTTCCAGGTCTACGCTCATATGTTTTGTTGCTGCGAGTGATGCTAATAAAAAATGCCGGTGAATATGAGATAGATGATTTTTTAGCCATCCAGGGAAGTGAAACCGCCGAGTTGATGTTAGAGATGGGGTTATAAGAGATGCTGGATGGAAATTATTGGCTGCCTTCTAGGTAAAGTGATTTCTCCTGACCCGTTGCTATTAGTATGATTTTGTCCTCGTCGATAATGCGGAAGGCTAAAATTATGAATTTAAATTATTTCAGGAATCAAATAGTAGAAGCACGTTCGTACCAAATGTGTTCGCAACATGCAACGATAAAAAGAAATACAATTTTTATTTGACAAAATTTTCGTGGCCCTTTGTATTACTTTCGTACAATGTACACAATTTTTATTGTGAGTATGCGAATGTTTCGTACTTTTTTTCTATTAACATATCAAAATCTTATTTATTTAATGAATCATTCCTTCCCAATACGAAATAAAATCAGTAGCGAATGTGGCAATTGACGAAACTAGCTTCATTAAAAGTATGAATCTATTTCGTTGCACAAAACAACGAATGGATTCGCAAAACAAACGATCGATTTATTTGTTTAAACGAAATTTTATTTTCAGTGTAATAATACGCTTATACACACATTGAATGTCGGTTTACTGATGTCCGCAGAAAATGTGTGAGTTTGAAACAGTGCCTATTAGACAGATGCAAAATTTGAAATTTTCGCTCCACAGTGCTCAAACGGTTTCAAATCAGGTCTTGATTAGCCTCCCAAAATTTAAACTCATTTGGTAAGAAACTGACTTGACACAAACTATTCGAAGATTATATGGAAATTAATATGGAAAAACCAAGCTTTTTGCTCATTGTCTTCTACCCATTTTCCATATTGCTTTTTCGAAAATTTCTATAACTATTCTTACGGGAAATTTTCTAAGCTACAACATTGCACAATATCGGTTTTCAACCAAATGTCAAATTAAATTGTTATTAATTGTTTAAGAGATTGATAATCTTATGGCATGATCAAGCAGTTGTTCTGTGGGCAACACTGTATTCTGCAGTGTGACATAGTAGCCATGATATTTGTGCTCTATTCTTCGCACCAGAAACACCATTGTTGCCTGCTGAACAGTTGAATGAGCATAATCATAAGACATCAGTGCCTTGAATCATTAATAACTTTTGTTCCTTACATTTGATTGAAAAGTGGTTTTCAACAAAGTTGTAAAAAAAATATTCTACAATCACTGCTTTTATTTTCAAAAGCATAGTGATGTGGTGAATCGTTAGATAGATATGAAAAAAAAACATAAGTTTTCCCATAGTAATTCCCACAAACTCTTGAAATGGTTTGTGCCAAGTCAGTTTCTTACTAAAGTAGTTCAAATTTTGGGAGGCTAAGCAGGACCCAATTTGGAACCGTTTAAGCACTGTGCAGCGAAAATTTCAAATGTTGCATCAGTCTAGTGCTCATACATACATTCACACAAAGATATTGTCTCAGATAGTTGTACTATGTCGATTTATTTGTGACACTAGCTCTTCCTTTGGAACGAACATGAATTTTAACGAGAAGCTT